>NC_060954.1:63530253-63768132 GCF_022045245.1 Lucilia cuprina
TAGATCAAACCTTAATAAATTTGTACAGCTTTTCTTATTTATTTACATTTTTATGTAAAAGATGCCGACTACTGGGTGATGCCGACATTAGGTGCATTTACCCTACATACATATGTATGTAAGTATGTATTTGTATGTAATATAATAAGAATTGTGTTAACATTGAAAAAATAGAAATTTCCCAATTTCAAATTGGATTATTTTTTAAACAACAAACAAACGGATTATGTACTCCAACCATGTTTACAGAACAGTAATTTTAAAATTGATCATCCAACTTCCAGTTTATTTGGTGAATAGAAAGATGGATGATCCAAATGGCAGTGGACACTGGTGCTGTAATATCTGTTGATCTCGTCCCCAGGATAATCTAATATACTTAAATTAATTAACTTATAATATTGCAATGTTAGGACTAATATGCATACCTATGTATGTCTAGTTAAAAATAGTTTTTGTTAGTTTTTTTTTAAAAACATCGTATTCATAATTCAAATGTATTACAATTTTTAGCACAATATGCTTGTTGAAAATAATTTGTATTTCAAATATCATCCTTCCCGCAAAAAAATAGCAAATTTTCTCAAAATTCGCAATATCTCTGCGCTAGCTTCACAAAACAATACTCTTGTTACTCCAAAACGAACCACATTTTTCTCACAGTCTCAGGAAAAATCTTTGCCTTACTCAACAACAGTATGCTTTTGGTGTAGAAAAGCAAATGTTTCATTTGAGTTGATGTAGAACCGGGAACGCGTTCGGAGGTCCTCTCGCAACAATTTAATGTTGCAACCAAATACTTCTCAAGAAGAAGAAATAGTAATTAATATATGGAGTTTATAAACACACTAACACACGCACGCATACAGAAAAAATAAAACATTAATAAATCGTAAAATAGGAATATATTTTTATATTATTTAGTTTAAAGAAATCAAAAAAGTAAAAACAAACAAGTGGTGCCTTTACTAAAGCTTGGCCTAAAATAAAGCAAGTAATAAAAATTCTAAATGTTTAAATAAAAACTTAAAAATCCAGAAATCTCGTTAAAAAATGAAAAAGTTGCAGACTTTAATTTAAAAGGCACGAAAAATTATAATTAAAATTCATATTAAAAAGCCTTGCACGTAATATTGTTCTAAATAAAAAACACATAATAATTGAATAAAATTCGTAAACACGACTATATGACGAAGTTCTCATATTTCTTTTGTAACCTAGAAAAATTCTTCAAAATAAAATATAATCTTAGGTATTAGCTTATTTTGAGATATAAATAAGTACCTAAAGCCTACACATCCTGTGCAGTGAAAATTAGCAAAACATCCATGTTAAATAAATTTTAAATTTAATGATTTTATTTCCCCTAATAATTTTAAAATTTCTTATTTATGCGTGTATGCATTTGAAATTTGTGAAAGTGAAAAATTGATATAAATGATTAAATAATTTAAAATCCAAATCTAAAATGCAATAAATTTGAAATAGATTTCGACTCATCAAAATAAGCGTACGAAGAAAAGAGATAGAAAAATTGTTGCGGCATACACTCGTATAATAACAGCCACACTGACTGGCCACTGACATCATCATCATCATATTTATCACTGGATTTTCAAAATGACCACAGATCTGCTTTTTCCTAAAATTGCTGATTGTTCATACGTTTCATGTTATTGGTAAGTAACAAATTTGTTATTATTTAAATGTATTTCATTTTATTAATAACATTATGATAAATATTATATACATATGTATGTATATTTAATTTATATTCTCATCCATTTTTAAAAGGTGGATTTTAATTAATTTTTGTTCTAATGTGTCCAAAGGGATTAATAAGAGTCCCATAGTGCATATGAATAATATACACCTAAATATTAACATACACTCACATGATTAAATAAAGTCCAATGATGCAACTAACCACATTCCTTTTAATGGTCTTGCAGATTAAGATTAAACGAATATTTCTATATTAAGCTTTTTAATATAATTAATTAATATAAAATTAATTATATTTTTATTTCCTTGTCAATATTGTATATGTATATAGCGATCGTTTACAATTGATTTTACAAAACTAAATGGGTTTTCGTTCAGTTATTTCCGATTAAGAATACATCATGCCATATGCCACTCTCGAGAACCGGTCACTAATGGTTTGAAAATAAAATTCCATATTTTAACTGATTTTATTAAGGCACATCCAAAATTACATGTATTTAGTATGTTTAAAAATAAGGGACACCAGTGTTCCAATTTTTTAACGAAATACAAATACATGTTAAAAGGAATAAAATCGTGGGATATCCTTTGAAGCATTTCTTCCATTTCAAAATAAAGTATGTCACCTAGTCATATTCATAAAAATTCCACCGGTTTAGTTTTATACGTGAAAGGGTTAAAGATGTAAATTTAACGTGTAGACTTAAAAAATTCACGGAAGCTATTTAAAACTGTGTCCAACACATATGTGTAAATAGGTTACGCGAATTTTCAAAAACTACTTTTGACCAAAAATTTATTTTCCTGGCCCTGTGTGCCTGGGATTCCTTCATTATCCCATTTAGAATTTTTTTTGTATTATTTCTTTGATATCATTACTTCATTATCCTTATGTAAAAACTATACTATTTTTAACAAAATATTGTCAAACTAGAACACATAATTATTAATTGAAGACTAAAAGGATTAAAATCATTTACAATTTTTGAAAATATAGGATAAAAAAATTAATGGTATTTAAAAAATCTTAAAAAACATAATGTTTGAGGCTCAAATAAACTCGAACTAAACCATAATGAATTTGGGAATTTTTGAGAACTTTTAAACCGATCCTTATCAAATTTGGCAGGCAAAAGATTTTTTAGACCAGATATATTTTCGGAAACTTAAAAAACAATTAAAATATTAAGGGAAGTCATACTCACTCACTCACAAAATTACATAAATAAATACATGCATATGCAATCTTATATGTATATTCTCTGTATATCCTTATTGTAACGTGATTTTTTATATGAACAATTTATAGTATTAAAAGTACATATTTGAATATATTTTTATTTTCATTAAATTTTAAGAAAATTCCTTAATGCCAAAAAAAAATAAAAAATAAACGAATAAGAAGAATATACTAAAACTACATTAAGCTCTCAGCCAGACATTGGAGAGGAATAAAAAGCGACCCACCACAACAATATACAACTAAACTCAGAATGCTGAACCTAAAAATTACCAGCAGCAGCAACAAGAACAAAATACAAGGATATAAGTTTTTAATGTACGAAAATAAAACTAAACAAAACGAAAACTAAAAGAATAGTCATACATAGAAACAGAAACACACAAACTCTCACACATTCGTACTTTTAAACATATTTGCAGTACTCGAAAAGGAAAAAGGAGTTAAAAACCATAACATTTCTCCCTCTAAGCGTGAGCATGACCGTTTGACCTAATTTCTGACGCGTTTGAGTAATGAAAGTATTTGAATATGAATAAAGTACAAACACACATACACATATAGATACAGATACAAAACGCAGAGGTATTCAAAGATATGCACACATACATATATATGTGTATATAAATATATATATAAATGTAAGTTTATATGTATGAGTATAAAAACTTTTAAAACCCATTTCATATTAAACTATAAAAGATTTTTTCTACTTGCTGTCTGTCTGTATGTTTGTCCATATTAAAGAAAAGTAGGATCCATTTTGTGCATATACTCACACACAATCTTCCTCAAATTCCTATAAAAGTAAAATTAAAATAACAAAATTGGCTAGTTATCATTTTCCGAAATTTAATGAACATTTTCAAAAAAAAACTATATTTGTTTACCTTTAAGCCTAAGGTAAAACACACAAAACAGTTTTAGTTTATACTTATTTCCTTTTATTCTCTTTTTTTAATTTTGTTTAAACTAAATGTTCTTGTAGATTTATATTTTATTTCAATTAGGGTATCCAAAGAATCTGTAAACAATTATGCCCTTATGAAATTTATTAATTTATTTTAACATTTTTCCTTCAGTTATTAAAGAAACTTGTTTGCGAGATTTGAAAAATAACCGGCTTACTTTTTATGAAAAAGTATTTCCGTGGAATTTTACCTTAACTAAAACTAATTTTCTGATAGAGGCATTATAAGGTCTTAAAATACAAAAAATAGCGTTTTTGCCAAATTTGATCATTGGAGACTTTCTATTTGTAATAATACTATTACATTATTAAAAGCCCCATTCGCAAGTTCGGTTGTTAACTATAATTACATAAATTAATCTTCAGCTGACTTTGTATTTTAATTTTTAGAAGAACAAATTCTATTTGTATATAGTATTGGTTGAAATTTCTTATTTCCACTAAATAATAGACAATGATGCTGCTCCTTATTATATAATAACTGGAGATACAGTGGATGTTGTACAACATCGTCATCGCCATCACTGCACCATTAAGCCAACCATGTTTTTATTTATTATTTATCTCATCTAAGAATTAATTTAATAAAACTGAAGGCATTCAATCCATCCACCACTCAATAAAGTAATAACATTTTTATTCCAGCCTCATTTGTGTTGGTGGTATGCATTTATAATATAAAAATTTCTCGTCTAAGTGCATTCTTCTTTTGTGGGACTTTAAGGAATTCTTAATCTTAAAGAATACTTGATATTAATTCTAATAAAAACAAGTAAGAGGTTTATATTCTACTGTGCCTTCACCATATTATACTAAATAAAGCAGTCACTGTGAATTTTATTACAAACAATAACAAATTTGATAATATTATCAGAGGTTGTCTCGGATTTTTACTCATATCTACGTTTCTGCACTTATTTTGCATTCTTTAGCGTTCTTTCCGAAAGCAAGTCTGAAGGAATTATTGAAGATTCGGATATCGCAGATATCTGAGGTCCCCAAAAACAGATTTCGACATACACAAGAGCACTTTCCCATGGTAAATGTAACCTTGATGCAAGACCCTATCTTGGAGTGATTGCAATTTCGGGGAAAAGGGGTGCTACCAATACCTCTAGTCTGCCTGGTCTATAAACAGGTGATGATCAAATGTTTCCTCCGCTTTTCCTTGGAATGATTTGACATGGAGTCGAACCTGAGAACTACATAATCTGTTACTACGAGTGGGCAATTGGCGGCAGGATTTTGTCAGATGGTTGAGGTTGCCTCGGGATCTATGTTGTGGCTGTGTTTTAAACCCAAATTCGAAGAAAAAGAAATTGACGGTTAAAAGACTAATGTATGGTGGAATCTATAATTCCGTATATCTAGAGGGAGTGTGTCGGATCTTGTTCTATATGAAATTCTGTTCATTGTTATTAAGAATAATATCCTCGGTTTTTTTTTTTTTTGATGGATTTCGGTCTATCGAAGACTCAACAGAGGCCATCCCATCTCCGTGGTTGTGAACGGAAGTGATGTTTTTACATCATTTAAGTTAAGCAAGGTACTGCAATAGATACATGAACCAGCAAATCCATGTACAAAAATTGCCACCTGCGTGTAAGTAACACAATGGGTGATGATGAGTCGACCAAGAAGCTCACCCCGTGGTTAAAAAAGATTCGATATAGGTCAATAATTCTATAAAGTCATTAAAATCAGTATTATAATGAGTTTTTTGGTTGATCAATGGTTTATCCAATAAAGGCAGTTAAAGTTTTTCATCTCTCAAAGTTTTCCTATCTACGTCTCTGATAATTAATGGCACAAGCAACAAGATAAATATTGTGTCACTTAATCGTACGCAATCACTTTTGGGGTATACTGGCGTTGAATGTGTGTATGTATACGTTATTGTTTGTACATACTACATAGATACACATATTATTTTAAAGCGAACAAACAACCACACGCTATAACGAAAATGAAATTCCTGCAATAACAAATGACACCAGAATAATGGTAACTAAAATATAAAAAAATATTTATGATAAAGAGTCCTCGGTACTCCCACAAACAGAATCCTCTGCACTCACTCTTCTAGACAAACATAATGAATGCCCAAGAAACACTTTCTTTGATATAAATACTATGTTAATGTATTAAAGAATTGAATTAAAAGTCTGATGATCAACAACATCACCTATAATGTTTAATTTTAAGCTAATTAGATAAATGGTCTAATTTAGGTTTAATAAATTTCAAATCCCATAATTATCCTTAATTTTATAGTAACCGAAAATTTCTCTAAGGGTACTGGCACACGTTCAATATATATTGATCTATTTGGATCACGACGCATTTAAATGGATTGATGGATACGTCGGTATGCTACACGTTCAATATTTTTTACGTCAGTATTTGGAATATTTTATGGTATACGGGTCTGCGGATGATTAAACAAATGCCGCGAAAATCCCAAAATAACACAAATTTAGAAAAAAGCTATTTTCTTTTATATTTTTTAAAAACTTTTCAAACGATATTTCATTTTTGTTTGTTTTATTATATTTATTTTTCGGGTTTTCTGTGATATGGAACACGATCTGTCAATATTACATGCTACACGTTCAATACATATCATAATCACGATATATATTGAACGTGTGACATTGCCCTAACACGTCTATGAGATTCTGTCAATAGGTTAATTTTCAAATTATTTTTTAATTTTCAATAAATTTTTTTTTGGCAAAAGTATTTCGTGAGTTTTTGCTCATTGAAGGCTTTACATCATTAAGCGAAGACACTTTTTCCAACATGTGTTATATTTCTATTTAAGATAGGTAAACACATTCTGTAATATATGTAATATAACAAGGATTTGTTTGCTGGGGACTCTTTTTAACTCTTCTATTATGCCCACCATCAAAAAGATGGGATTATATATATATATATATATATAATATATATATATATATATAATATATATAAATATATAATATATATATATATATATAATATATATATATATATATATATATATATATATTATATATATATATATATATATATATATATATATATATATATATATATAATATATATTATATATATAATATATATATATAATATATATATATATATACATATATATATATATATAATTTTATTTTACAGAAATATTCCCTATAGGTAATGTTTGCTTGGTAATGAAAATGGGCACACTTTTTATATAGCCCCTCCGAAAAACAGTCATAATTGTTTTATACATGCGAGTATAACGATGAAATTTGATATAAAAAAGACTTATTTGAGCCAAATTTTCTCTACCAAATTTTATAAAGATCGGCCCATAATTGATCCAACCCCTCATATATAGTATAAAATGCGAGTATAGCTATGAAATTCGAGACACGGAAGTAAGTTTCTTAAGGTACGTTCAGACCTATAAAATATTTGACGAAAAAGACGTAACCACTATTTTTTGTAAACTTATTTTCAATTTTCCATGATTTTTTAAATTGCTAATAATGTCAAAACAAATAATAAAGGTATATTATGTTAGTTAGTGTTAGTGTTGATGGTGGGTATATAAGATTCGGCATAGTCAAATATAACACTCTTACTTGTTTTTAAATTTAAAAGTATACAAATACAAATGTATACAGTATATATACATATATTATACAATGTACATACATCGTTATATGTAATTAATGCATAAAAACAAAAATTTGAAGAAAAACTTTCTAGCTCTCTGGTCCCGCGGGATATCTTCATTGATTAATTCACAGTATAAGATTATATCAGTATGTTGATGCCTGATGTCTGCGTTCAGTGGCTGTTCAGTGTTACCAGAAATTTTAATACTAACCACCATATTCAAAAATGCTTAATAAAGTATAGATGGTTCATTGAAGGAATTTTGTTCTAAATCTGTAATAAACGATGAATATCTTAATAATTAATTTGATAATATATTAAAAGAAAATACATAAAATAAATATTTTAAATAAAATAAACTGGCGGCAAATGGTAACACTGATATGACCATAATTATAAGTACATTTGTATAGAATTTGTTTATGATACTCCATAGTTGAAAAGGTAAACAACAGCATCATCCCAGAAATTAAAAAGAACTCGGAAAATATAAATGTATATTCGCAACATTGTGAGTAATATAAAAAATAAGATTTGGAGACTTTTCTCTCTTGTTCAAATTTCATTTCGTCCTGTGACAAAATAATTACAATTTCTAACTCTATTTGGAGAGGACGTTTTATTATTGAGAAAATTTATACTGTTACAAGAGAGTTCCATCAAATTTTAATACATGTTTACATATATATGTATGCATGTATGTATGTGTGGATGTATGTATACGATATATTTTTTCAATTCTTACTCACGTCTATATGTTTATTTTTATTTAAGAAGAACCAATTTATATTGCTGTATTTTATAGAATATTTATTGTAATTTCTCTTCTGATTACAACAAATGTTACTGATGAATTATTGCAAATGTATTGTGAAAAATATTATCACGTGTAAAATGTCCGAGAATCCTTTTTCACTCTCTTAATATTATTGTTGTTGAGGTTAACAACGAAATCGCCAGTTCATCGGCATTTATATTGTGCAAATATTTAAAATCATGAAATTTAATGACCAAAACCACTTAAAAACTGGTCCATCAATGAATGTAAATATAATGTAAATATTATAAACATAAGTATGTATATGGGCGCTTCTCTACAAAATGAAAATTAAAAACAAAATTTTGATTACTTTTATAGAAAAGTAATAAAGTATCAAAAGTTAACATCTTATAAATTCTCATTGTGTGTTATTTGTTTCGCTTGCTGATATAGTCCCCTCTTTGATATTCTTATTCTATTAGTAAACTGCGTCTTCAAAGAAAAGACTATTTGAAAATTTATTTTTAAAATTTTTTTTTTTGTGTTTAAATCACAGATAAATCTGCATTCATTTGCTCAAGAAATTTTAGGTTTTTAAAAAGTATCACACTATAACGACGTTTTGTTAAGTGAGGTTTATATTATATAGTAACATAAAATGGGATCAATTAACAATTAATAAATTATCAAGATCAAAAATTAAAAAAAAAAAAAAAAAAAAAATAAAAAATTAAAAAGAATGAAGAAATAGCTATCTGAACTCTATTAGTAAATTTTTTGCTAGGACTAATAGGTAAAAAATTACACTCATTTGAATAAAACCCTCTATGAGCAAATTGTCCAACTTTGATCTTCTCTATGTCCGGCAGTACTTATCCGATATATTTGAAAAGTAGTTTCTAACGTACTATCCAATAGTACTAACGTTTATGCAAATTTCGTCAAAATCCCCATATGTATATGTTTCAAATAACCCAAAAATATAAAACTATAACATATGTACATATGTATTTTAAAAACGTTAACATTTGCCTATGTCTGGGGCTACTACGATTGACGATTTACATTGATTTTATGTAAATTGTATTAATTTTAAAATTCTCATTTAATCAAAATGCAACTAAAAACTTCTTCATTTTAAATTCACTCAACGTATTTAGACTATTCGTCATTTTACTGTTCTAGTTTTTATTTAAGCTTTTGTAAACATGTTGTTTGTGTTTTATCCTTTGATAACCAACACGTTGTTGCTGCTTGATGGTTAATATGATTGACCACAAAAACATTGCCTGTCCTGGTGGTCACGTGAGAATACTTTACTACCTACAAACACTCGATTAAATATATACATACATATGTACATAAATATTATTATAAATATGTATTTACATTAGGGTATCTCCGTTTGTATTAAGAAAAAATAAGGGGTTAATGTTCATATATAACAGACAAATTAAAAAAATCTAATGAAGTTATACTTATTAGCTTATTTCTCTACTACAGTTCCTATTAAAATATCGTTTTAATAATGTTACTAATACCCTTTCACAGTTTCGATACGGTTGCAAACATTGTTTTATGTGCACTATTCAATATTCTCCAAAATTACAAGTTTTATATTTTATTACATTTTTACAATACATCCAAATTTTTTCTAATCCTTTATTTCTTTCCTCTTTTTAGCGAAGAAAATGTTTGGAAACTTTGCGAACAAGTTAAGAAAACCCGTAACGACGAACTTTCAAAATGTTATGCTGTGTTTGTATCAAATGAGGGTCGCACCGTGCCCTTATGGCGCCAAAAGGCGGGACGAGGAGATGACCAAGTTGTGATATGGGTAAGCAGATTATTATTTTCTCGCAATATATGTACGTATGTATGTATGTATGTATGTATGTATGTATGTATGTATGTATGTATGTATGTATGTACCTGTTTCTAACTCTATACATTTTTAATTTTCCCACATCATTTTTTCTGTTTTCCCTCTTAATGGCCTTAAACACGCAAACAATTTGCATATGTTCGTTTTAATACTTGTTGTCGGTTTCAAAAATGTATATTTTAAAATTATAAACTTCCATACATACATCTGTACATATTTCATAATAAAGCATGACATTAAATTAATTTAAAGTAAAAGAAACTTTCTTCCACTAATCTTTAAATCGCATATTTCTATACTAAATACGTATGTATGTATGTACGTATTTACATGAGTATACATGTACAATTTTCTCAGAGTCATTACATCACTATCAAATGTAAAAAGTTTCAATATTGTACAAGTTGTATTTGATCAAATACATTACTAAATGTTGAAATACATTTATATATGTCTTCTATTGAATAAATATGTTTCTTTGCTAGACGAAAAACATTAATTTGCTACCCAGCAAAAGAAGTGAGGAAAAAGAAGTAGAATTTTCACCACAAATAACATTCATTCCAATTTTTGGTGAAAAACCTATGAATTTTACATTAGCGTGTCATTGGAGTTATGTTGTTCATCTTTGGCAACTATGAACTACATCTAATCTTATTCATAGATGCAATAAAAATCCGATATTTGGATGTCAAAAATAAACCGAATTCGTTCAATGACAAGCTTATGTTAATTTTATTGGTTTTTACCAAAGTTTGATGTACTTCAAATATGTTATTTGTTATGTCTTTTCTACATATTTTTCCTCACTTTTAACTGTATTTTCATTTGTAAGGAATTATTTGGTTTATAAAAGCAAAAAATATGTAATCGCATTTTTAGATGTGATTAAGATGTCGTTTGTAAAGTATGACATCAATTATTTTTTGCTGGGTACTGGTTTAATATTTGCCGGCAAAGGCGCTTTTATTGGCCGTTTTATATTATGTCATATTTTTGAAATAGTTTTTGTTATTTCATTTCAGGACTATCATGTATTTTTTATGCATAATCCTTCCCCAAATAGATGTCTGGTATTCGATTTAGATACGACCCTTCCTTTTCCAACATATTTTCATAAATATGTTACAGAAACATTTCGTTCCGATTTAGCTTTAAGGCAAGAACATCACAGGTAAGAAAAGCTTTTGTCACGTTTTGAATACATATTAATTTTTAATAAAGGGATGCACACGTAAACAATAATACCACATTTTTTGACTTGTGCAGGGCTTTAGTTTTTAAACATATTTATTTATTTATTTTAGATTCTTTCGTGTAATACCTGCTGAAACATATCTTGCTGAATTCTCGTCAGATCGAAGGCATATGAGAAGGCCAGATGGTAGCTGGATAAAACCTCCACCTTCGTATCCGCCCATACAATCTTGCAGTAAGAATAATAATTGCTAATAAATATACGAAAAATTATACAATTATCCAATACTTACTAATGTTGTTCATCTTTTGTTGCAGGTAATACTCACACTTTGGGTGATTTCATTTGTATGAGTCCCGGCAAAGGACCTGGTTCGGTCTATAGTCTTTCAGAGTTTGTTCAAAATTTCTATAAATCTCCAAATGTTGTGGCGCAACAAAATAATAAATAATATCATCCAATAGATATTTTTAAAGTGTGACTATTAGTTAAATTTAATTGAAAATTTTAATTTATGTACTTTAATACTAAATTAAAAAATTAACATTACAATTACCAACAACATTAAGACTACCGCACTTTAAAGTTAAAGAATAATAAAACTAAAACAACATCAGCAAAAAAAGGAATATGTATGTGAATAAAAACTTATTTTTTGTTCTATTTATTTAAAAAGAACACAAAAATATCACTTCAAATGTTTACAGGCGGAACATTTTCATTCATTTGATTCAAAATACTTTGCTTGATATTTTAAAATAGTATTTAGCAACACAAATGAAATGAAAATCTAAACATGAAATTGTCGGCAACACCGGCTGTGATAAATGGATTAGCAAGCAATTAAGTTGCATTGCTACAATATTTTTGAATATCACGATGTATTATTTATTGTTAAGTCGTATTTCATTCACAACGACCCCGGGTGTGGACGACAGCCAAACATTTATATAAGTTAACTTCTATCTGTGGTTCTCTTCGATATGGATATAAAGCAAGACCCATTTATTGAAATTTAAATTACAATTAAGGCTACAGGTAAAACTTATTTTGTATTTGAGAAAATAAAACATTTTCATAATTTTACAAAAGAAGCAAAAAAAAAATAAATTGAAACATTGTTCTTAGTTTTGTTGAAGTTTGTCAACACAGAAAACTGTAAACAATTATAAGTTTCGTCTTTCTCGCGGAAAATCAAAATCATTGCATTTTTATATAAATTTTTAACACATACATATGTGTGTTTTTCACAGCTATTTTTATTATATCAATTGATGTCGGGAGAAAAAATATATAAAATACAAGACCAAATACTCGAGATTGTACGAAAATAAAAATCACACATTTAAATTAGAATTTTGAATGTTAATTTAAAAATTAAAATCAATTATACATATATTTTTAAATATCTTAAATATTTTACAATTTATACCCTTAAAAAATATATATTACTAATACTAACTTTATCTGTCTATAATTTATGAAATTTTTATTCCTAATCTCGCACAATATACTTACATATGTATGTATGAATTTATGTACATTGAACGAAAAATAAAAATATACTTACATGCCTACATATGTATGTATGTATTTATGTATTCTATATGTGTAAGAGATCAGAAAACGGACTTTTGGTTTTTGTTAATAACTTGTGTATGTAAATATGTTAAAACATTTGAATAAATATTTTATTCGAATATTATTTCAAAGAGACTGAAAGTAGTAACCAAGAATGTAGTTTGAAGGCAGCATTATATATAGTTTCTCGCATTTCAATAGCAAACACAAAACCAAAATAAATACAAAATTATTAATTAGTATATTTATTTTTTTTCCAAAAACATGAGCAAATATTTGTTTACTAAAACCCACTAGAGCCCACGTAATGCTAAAATATATAAAATTGTTAAAAAGACTGATGCCTGTTAATATGGTAAATATGTGTATCTTATAATTTTTTAAGGTCCTGCAAGCTCCCTCCATTATGTTAAATACAAAATTTAATGAAATAAAAAGTATATTCATGTTTTAAAGTCCGTTCATCTGGTTTTATAGAGTATTTTTGCTTAATCTTGATAAACCTTTTTTGTTATTAACTATTTTTAAAATTTATTAATTATGTACTTATCTAAGCATTTAGTATTTAAAATCGTTTTCATATTTTTAAGGTTTCTATTGTAAAACTCTAGTTTAACCTTTTAACAAATATTGAAAAAAAAAACAAAAATCAAGTTAACATTGTTTCTAGTAACATATTTTACAGCAAATTTACATTAAATTTATCGATTTGTATGTGTGTAATTTTCTATTTTTTATATTTTTTAAAAACTAACTTATTGATACAAAATACTACACGAGACATTTACTCTATCGTTTTATAATCACTAATAATTTTTAATATGTAATTGAAATAAGAAATTTGTTATGAAAAAATAAATATTTTTGTTAATAGATTTAAGAATTAAATATTACAGTAATAATACGCACCATTCCAAAAATACTACAACAAATTGGAAATATTTCTTTAAAATACATTTTAAACACAAAAGGTCTACAAACTATTAAAACATTTATATATTTACCGAGCCTTAAAGAATAATATTCAACAATTTTATTATTTCTAAGGCATTTAACAATTTCTGTTTTTTTACACATTCATATCGAGGAGTAATTGCAAAACTAATGTTTTGATGATATTTATTGAAATTTAATACATTTTACTGAAAACTTTATTGACATTTTCCAATTGGCCAATGACTTTAAAAGAAAAAAATTACTTTTTTATATGAATCCAGAAAAAAACCTTTCACATAAGACAAACAAAATTGTTTTTTTTTTATTTTTTTTTAAATTTTAGATTTTACTAAAAACTTTTTTATGCATTTTAATTACGTATATTCAAAAGACAACAATAAAATCACACAGTTACGGAAGAACAACATACTCTAGTTTTAACAACATAATATTGACAACTGAATGGAATGTTAAATTGAAATATTAATAAGATTTAATAAATGATGCAGAAAATGCAGATTCGGGTACATACAGATACACAGACAAGACACAATTAGGAAATCGATTATTCAGAATGATTGAGAGTATAAGCAAATGAAATAAACAATAAATAATTAAAGGAACGCATTGAAAATTTTACTTCATCTTAAAAATATTACAACAATTAAAACTTTTCACACTTAAAAGCAATTTCATTTTTATCACTTTAAATTGAAACATTAATGTGTAAGACATACATACAAACAAGATACATACATACATACATAGATCATATATTAAGTGATAATTATAAATTAATATAACAAGTCGATTTAATCATATACTATACATACGAGTACATACTATTTATATGATTATTAAATAACTCCTTATATTTTAAATATGAAAATAATTCTTAAATTTATAATAAGATATAAAAACAACATTTGTTCTCTACAAACAAAAATAAGTAAAAAAAAACTTTTTAAATAAAATAATAGTAATATTCTAAACTCAAAAACTAATAAATAAAAAATCTATATTTCACTCCTTTTCTCTTCCTCTCTCTCTATCTGTTAAAATGAAAACCAAAAATAGTTAATAAGAAAGTGCTTCGAATACTACAAAAGAAAAAACATTTCTTAAAATAAATAAATAAATTTTGAAATATACAGACGAATACAAAGCGAAAAAAAACTACAAACCAAAATAGTTTTGACTCTATTATGGAGAAAAGTTAAAGTAAATGCAATGTTAACATTATATTATTACAAAAACAAACAAATATAAAATGAAAATTATAACTAATAATTAATTAATAAATAAATGTAAACAAATACTTAATATAATTTTTTATTAAAACAAAAACTCAGTTTAAGAATAAATAAAAAATTTAAGCTTCATACAAAAAATAAATTTAAATGGAAAATGCAAAAACAATAATTACATTTTTAAAAGACGTTTATGAATACTAACAATTTTAAATATAAAATTTTGTCTCATTATTTGAATCTATTTTAAAATGCTACTGAAACACACACACACAGACACAAATATCCATATTCGACACAAATCGTTTATTAAATAAAAAAATATTTATTTTCGATTAATAACCAAATTAAAAAAAAAATAATCTTAAAATCTTTTTATTATTGTTTCAATATAAACAAATCTTAATATATTTTAAATTATTATATTTTTAAAATTTTGTTTCATCTTTATATCAAGACGATCACTTTTTATTTTATTCTAATAGATGTATTTCTCTACCAATAAAAAGTAAATCCGTTAGATGGTTTTGACTGGACCACTCCACGTTAGATGTACCTAACCTAGATGTAGTATTTCATAGTTTTAGATCCAGCCTATGCAATGAGAAATCTTACGATATTATTAAGCATAGATCCAGATACCTCACCAAGGTTAGGTACGAAGTAACTACCAAGAAAGAAGGTTCTTTTATCGGATAAAGCAGGTCATTCGCAGAGAAGATGGAAGGCCTTTTCTTCATTTTCCCTGTCTTTGCAACTGCGACAGTATTCATTGAAGGATAGCCCAAGCCTATTTACATGTCTGCCTAGCAGGTTTGCATCAGAAGCCTAACGGGGGTGCTACTGGAGCGGTATTGGAAATATTAAGACCAAATCCAGTTCTGGCAAGCTCATCAGCCTGTTCAATTCCATAATAGTTCCAAACAAGGGTATTGTCAGACAGGCGACCCAGCCTTGATAGATCCTTCTTGCATTGTCTAACTAATAGGGAAATGGAAGTATATGAATTTAGTGAGAGAAGTGCCGCTAGACTATCGACAAATATTCCTATGTTGTCGCGAATATTGAGCTCGTGTAGTACCCTTCAAGATGACATTATCGCTAATGTTTTAGCTTGAAAGACACTACCGCTTTTGGGAAGACGGTGAGATATACTCACCCCATAGTCTTCACCGAAGAAACCCGAACCAACACAACAGTTCATTTTAGAACCATCTTCAAAAATTATTGTGGTATATTCGCTGAAAAGATGAAAGACTAAATGGACGAAAGTCTTTCGCATTCTCTTAACTCCTTTTGCCTGCTTTGGGAATAAAAATGACCTTAATATTTCTCCAATTTACCGGGGCGTTGATGAGAAAGAGGCTGAGCAGCGTATATATTCTATGAAGCCAGGGGATGATATATTCTTTTGTACTTTTTAACATTACTGGCTCCGGTGATTTGAATGGAGAAAAACTATCAATCGTCCAAACAATTCTATCGTGGGAAATGATATTAATGTCTATTCTCGAAAGTCTTACTTTTAATAGCGATTTCCTTGACAGCATCTTTGCAGTCGGAGAAATGAGTATCCAGTAGGATGTTAAGAGATTTTGCGAATATTCTGACCAAGTGTCGTCCTTCCTTTTAATGTAAGTTGCATTAGATTGTAAATCCGTTATTCCATTAGGAGTGGTAATTTTTAAACAATTTTATATAAAAAAGCTTCGGCTGCAAATGCTTTAAAGTTTATGATATGTACCCTAACCTAAATTTTAATTAAATTTACTGATATAAAATCGAAACATTCCATTATAATCGTTCTTGACATATTTAAAATTGATTTAAAGTTTTTACTTTAATCAAACTAGATTAATATGTAATTAACAATAATTACTATCATAAAAATAAATAACATGTAATTGTAATTCCATTTTTTCCATTACATTTACTTTTAAATTGTAATTGCGTAATGATAAATTACTAGTAATTTAAGTGTTACAAATTTTAGTATGATTATATGTTATTGTAATGTAAAAATTCAATTTCTCAAGTAACATTATGGATTTTGTATTATTTCGCTGACGGTATTGAAAGGCAATGTTTTTAAACCGCTTTGGAATATGAATTAATAATATATTACATCGAAAAAATTAAGTATAAAGTGCTTGTTTATTTCAATCATTCGTTTAATACAAAACTATTTAATTTCTTTGGATATACCATTATTGTAGTTAGGCGAAATTAAATAAATAACAAAAAACACTTACATATTAATTCTGTGAATCATTTACATAAACACGCTTATTCTGAATTATAAACACCCTTAAAGTTTGTACCCTATCTTATACATAGAGCATGTCAAAGGGAACAAACTTCTAGGGTAATTATTGTTTATAACACTATGCAACACTATTTTTGGGGGGCGAAAAATTCCGTCACAAAATTAAGGTATGCCATTAGTGTATTCAAACCCCCGAAGCATTTTTCGCTGCTAGGTCAAACTTTTACGCTATCTCTAGTTGAAAGTTTATAACGGGATTTTCAACTTTAATTAATCGAAACTATTAACGAATGGGGTATCATATGAAAGCTTCTTCGAAGTGCCACTGAATAATATGTAAATCAAGAATTCAAAATTTTCGCGGTTTCCAAAAAAAAAACAAAAATTTTTTGGAAAAACGAAAAAATGGTATTTAAACTAAATGACACACATTAAAAATTTTTCTGCGAAATGCCCTGTTTAATGTGTATAAGTTAAATGCGAAAAGATTGAATATATTTAAATACTTATAACATATTTTTTTTTAACTTAAAATTATAATATTTTTTTAAAAACGAAAATTTTTGATTTTTTGCACATTTGATATAAAAAGGTGGGGGAAAATATTTTAATTTGAAAATAATTGCATGTTTTAGAAATGTCAATGACTAATGTAAAAGTTTGATACATATATTGAATATTTTTGATATAAATTTTGAGATTGTAGAAGAATACACAAAAATGCGAATATAAAAAATAATAAAATACAAGATTAATTTAATCACATAGAAATTAAATAAAAATTGATTAATTTGTCAAAATAATCCGTATACTTTTCGAAAAAATTAAATCTTTTATTAATAATTTATAATTTTATGAATTATGAATATGGGAGCTTTTTACATTTAATAATGCGCTTTCGAAAGACCTTTTAAATGATACCACTGTCGCCCTACTCCAATAAACATTTATATCTTTGCATAACAAGTGTTTAAAAAATGGACTCGAATGGCCCATTAAAAATCAATATTTGTGGCAAGAAATCTGCAAGATATATTTCTTGCAAAGTTGTTCTGTAGATAGTTAAACAAAACACATATTTTTTAAGTGAATTCTGAAAGTATTTTTAAAGTTTTAATAAACTTAGTGTTATAAAGCGCAACTTTCAATGACCGATAACATAAAAGTTTGACCTATCAACGCCGAACGGTTTGGGGACTTTTATACTCTAATCTAGTACTTTAAGTTATCATGGGAATTTTTCACCCCCCAGACCATGACCCTCAATTTGTTGCATAGTGTAATTGGACTGCAAATGTATTACACATTATATAATTCTGTGTTTTTAAGGCATGGTTTCAAAAAATTTTTTTGTTTTATTTTTTAAAACACAAATGAAGAAAAAATATTTTATATTGTTATTTATTTTTCTTCAAATATAACACGAAATATTTTTTTAATATATCATCGGACAAATAAGATAAAACATAATAATGTTCTATTTATATATTTATATAAAACTACAATTCAAACATTCTACAACAGCAAATATTATTAATTATTATATACATCAGCAAGCAAAAGCAAAATTAAATAATGAAAAATTGCTATTCCAATAAATAATTAATAAAAGAAAATAAATATTTAAATTAATAAAAACGTTCAAATTGCTGTTTTAATTCGAACAAATAGTGATGCCAACTTTTATAGTGTAAAAACGCCCATTACTAAACATCATATTTATTATGTTGATGTTGCCGTATTATTATAGAATGAAACAACATTAAATAATCGAAGAATTAACTTTTGAGCAATAGGTTCTCTTTATTTTTTTTGTTTTTGATTGATTAAATTAATATGAACATCTCCAATTTTTTTAAATTGACTTAATACAAATTATAAAGTTACATATTTCGTATAATATTTAATTAAATTGATTATTCAATATTTTTATTCTACTGTATTCGATTGTGCTGCATGTATATGTATATTGTGAGCATTGTGGTACTAATCAAACACTAATATATTAGTTATTTTTTTTAAATACAAAACGAATATTGAAAATATTTAGTGCGTATCCCATTTTGTGGTACGTTGGTAAAAAGTAAAATAATTTATCACGATGTCCACTTGATTAATTTGATTTTTTGATAGAGTACGTATCCTATTTTGTGGTACGTTGGTATAAAGGGAAAGAATGTATCACGATGTTAGTTTTTAATATTAAAAATGTTGTATAGTTGACTTTTGTTGCAACTTTAAAAGCCACACATAAATGCCATATTTATATCTTACTAAAATATGGCATTTCATTTCAATTAATTGAAAATGTGGCATCATTAAAAGAAAAAAGCTTTTGTATATAAAACAAACACAGCTGTCAAAAGACGTCATTTTGTAACAAGCGTTCGTGCGTCGTGGGTGTGTCGAAGAAAATTTGGATAATGTGTTAAACTTCTTTTCTTAAAAAAAATTGGATCTTAACGTTTTCGGAAAACTGTATTTATCAAAGGCAAACAGACATTGCGAAGAGCGAGAACATAAACAAAATTGGACACAAAACTAAAGTTAACCAAAGCAAAACATAGAATTGAAATTAGTGTTTTCTAAACTACAGACTAAAAATTGTTAATAAAGGAGAAGGGGCGTTAGATAAAAATATTCATTTACCCAAGGCTGTTGTTGATTTACAAAATTTCGTAATATTACAAAAAGCAAATATACCAAAAAATTACAAAATTTACCAATGTAAAAAAATTATAAAGAAAACATTATTATTTGAATTAATTGATAAAGTGAAAGTGAAAAAAATCCTAAAATACTCAAAAAACACAATACGAGCGGACGCAAATAAAAAATACATTTCCAACTTATTCTTCAAATAATTAAAGTTTTATTATATTTTGACCTCAAACCAAAACTGAAATAAAACAATATGAGTGGATATACAGATTTAACAAAACTAGAAAATACTAGGTAAGATTTATTGGAATTTGTTTAATTAAATATTTACAGGTACATAATTTTAAATCATGCTTAGCATTTCTCATTAATTTAAAATTAAAAACTTGGGTTTGCCTACAAAAGCTGATTCTCTTTTTTTAAATGGCCTTAACATCGAGCTCGGAATAGGCACAGACGAGAATTATTTTCTAAAGCTTTTACTACCGTCATTAAGTCAGCAAATTAGCCAGTTACCAATACACATTAACAAAACCAAAAAAAATAAAAACATCTGATCATTTCTTCCCTGCACTTGCCAACCTCTCTATTCCACACTTTTAAACATGGCTAACACGACAACTACATACCTACCTATAACAGCGACATTCAATTATTTAATGTGCTTTTTATGAAATAAAACTCAAAAATACTTAAAGTAACCCCCGCCCCTCCCTTTGATGAAAATACACCGCTACCCATCTATTGAATTTTATCAAAGAATGACGTAGTTTTGTCTTTTGTTGTATATATACAACAACAAAAACTAAAATTCATTTATATCGTACGATACGGTGCGGAGTAAAGTATAAGCATTTTTTGTCGTTGTATATATTAATGTATCAGACCACTGTTTAAAATATGTATGTATGTATAAATGTATATACTACAGTATTTATATATATATATATATATATATATATATATTTATGCATAAATACATATATAAATTTTCGTATGAAGCGGTTTAAAGTGGGGTTTTCCAATTGCTTCTCAAAAAAATTGATTCATTCTTGTCCATCTCTAAAACAATCTACAATACATATAATTTTATATATGTATTGTTTATTAAGAATTTTGTATATATATTTTTTAAGAGTTAATGTAACTAAAACTTAATATTTTCTAGCCGATTTACTTATGTTCAAAGTTTCAAATGTTTGAAGTTTAAACTTATCAGTTTAAAATATTCCCTCCTCTCGCAGTACTTTATTTATTCTACTTATTTTCGAACTACCTATCTTTGTTTTAACAAAAGAAGACAAATTTTTGAGATGTTCATTGGCACCATTAGGACAATTGAGAGTCTTCCACTTTAGTTTTAAGGTAAATAATAGCAAAATATTTGCTTTGTAACTCATTACAACTTTTTCCTTTCAATAAATTTTGCATTACATAAGGAAGATCTATATTAAAATAATCTCTGTTCGTCCCACAGCAGGAATTTTATAATAATAATTTGTCTTAAAAAGGTAGGCCCTCATATTCATATTAATGGTTTGATCGCAATACGTGTAATAAGCAGAAAATAATTTGTTAATCAAAACTATCTATCTATCTCTATCTATCTATCTTTCTACTAAAAAACATACTAAGAATTAAAATGATATTATGTTAAGCATTAAAAAGATGTGATCATAAAATAAATGTCACTTATATGATTGTCAATTTAAAAATCATTCCTACACTCACAACCAAAAGTACAAATGCGAGTACCGATGTACTCAACAATGTCGAACCATTAACATCGTCATCATTGCTATCACACCACATTATACCATTATAACTAGACTACCAAGATGTGGAGCGTGTGTTTGTAAAATCAGGTCATTTACCACCACTACGTACACCACCGTCTAATTTTGTGAGTTAGGGGATGTAAGTGTCTGTTTATTTCAATTATTTCCTTTAATTCAGCCTGCATATACATGTGTATGTAGGTATGTGTTTGTTTGTTTGTTGCCAGTAGATGTTGAACGTGCCACCTTAAAATCAGCCGATTTTGATGTGGTATTCATAGTATGTTATGCGCAAGTGCCATATTAAACAGCTGCCAATTTCACAAGTTAATTTTCGTTTTTTATTCATCATGCAATGTTTGTCAGCAATTCAGCAAATATCTTTGAAAATTTTGAAATGTGGCATCTCTTAGAATTTTTAATTTTTGCCACACTTTTATTTGAAATAAAATATGAAATAATAATAAGTCAATTCAAAGTTTCTATTCTCCTTTCCATTTGTTAATTCATGTTCATAAATGCTGTTTAAATTTAGTTTAGATTATGTATGAAATTTAGACACATACAAAATTAGCGCGAAGATCAATAGTCGCCATTATGTCTGTTGATACTTTCTAATGCTTTTATATCGGCCTAACTAAAGTGGCGTGTTTTTTATTTATTTAATATTTAAATAGATTTTATTATGTTGGTATGTTTATATATAAAATACCATACATTTATTTACTTAAGAGATAATAAAAGAGAGAGTTAATTATTTCATACAACGAATACTTATAATATTAGTACAATTTGTGCTAATCACTACACTTAATTTTGTCCCTATACATTGTTTAAATTTAAAAAATAAATCGGCGAACCACAAAGATGTATATTAGACTGATTTACAAAAATTGTTTATTTAGTTTAGTTATTTTATAAAATTTTACCTTTAATTAATAGTATGCTAAAAATTATTTATGATTATCTTTCTCCCAATAAATCCAAATAAGCTAATGGCCGTTTAAAATATATTCTTTTAGTTATCCGTGTTTAGTCCTGAACATCATTTTGAAACCAGAGGCTTTGTCAAATACCCAAAAAATATAACCTCAAATAAAACTTTGAGTATAACAATTAATTAAAATAATCGTAGTACAAATTATTCTGTAACATTTTTAGTAGTACATGACTAATAAAGTTTTAATACATACATACATATGTATGTGGGAAAAACTAAATCGTAATATCAGAAATAAATTCATAAGTAATAAACAATTAAGTTTTCTTTTCATTATCAAGGGGTGGTTAAAGTGTAAAGTAAATTACATTATAAAATGGGTTACTAAATAAGCAAACACAGGCACGATGTCTACGCGTGGTTTATGATACGAATATAAATATGTACAGTAAGTTGAATGTCAACTTCTAGCCGTTTGCCTGTTTAGCTTGCTGGCTGGCTGCCTAAATGGATGACTGACTAAATAAGCGTAGACACTCACCAATTTTGTCATTGGCGTGTGTCAAAAGTTCCACACACACACACATGTTCATGTGAATTTAAAATGTATTGGCTGTAAGTTGGGCCAACATTAATAAAATTTGTTTTAATAAGTGTCAAGGCATTTTATGTTATTGTTCATTTCAAGAACGTTGTCCAAGAATAAAAAATGTTTGGTTAAATTTAAAAACAAAAATAGTTTATTTGTTATCTTATCTCTTTAAATATAAATTCAATTTATGACTAACTCTAAATAATTTCTTGGGAAAAACTGAACTAAAAATTTTAATAGTGGGAAATCACTCCATGAGACAATCAGGTGATAATCATACCACTTGTTGACAATCTAACACTTAAAGAGTGCGACAATTTATTTGAATTTTTGCCAATTAATACTATAAGTGATTTTATATTTAAAGAACTTTTTAAATAATTGTGCTATAAATAAATATTTGTATGCAACTGCTATTACTTATATTGTGTATTTAAATCACTCATACATATTTATATTTATTAACAAGTTAATTCAAGTCAATCATAGTTGTATGAATAATAGTAGAAACATAAAAATTTTGATTTTTTCCTTTAGATTTGATATTTCATCACTTGCCACTAATATACTATGTATTAGGTACATATGATTTTCAGTTCTTTCCTCTTCGCAAGGTTAACTTGAAATTGTACTGAAAGCTACGACAAAAACTATTTCCAAAAGCAAAATAAATTTATTAACAAAAACAAACAAGCTTAAACTTTTTACAATATGGTGATTTTTGAAGCAAACTTAATAAACTGGTTTTGAACTTGGCCCTTAAACCGAATATAATAATATTACAACTATGTAATTTGTTTCAAACTCAATCATGTTGCCATTCATTGAAAAATACGTATGTATGCATTAGATACATACTAGCGTACACATACATGCTTATTTTTATTTATTAATTTATGCTAAAAGTTTGTCAACCAAGCCCCCTTTTCTATGAGTGAAAACCAAAGTTGTATAAACATATTTGTGCCTCATTCATTATTAAAGCTGGCAACGGCTTTTGAATTTATAATTAATACATTTAAATGAAAAACATATTTTGATTTTAATAAAGACCATCAATAACAAGGCTTCAAAAACACACAAATTTAGAAAAATGTCCAGGTCGTTTAAAAAGAATAAATATAAATTTAATACATTTGCCAAGTCATGTCTTTTTTAAAAATTTAAATGGTGTCTTTGATTTGAATGTTAACTGTTTGACATTTTGGCGAATTGATTTTTGTTTTATAATAATATATTTTAAATATATTATTAATTTCTAATTTATTCATAATCAAAAATGAATATAAGATAAAAATAAACAAGATATAAAATAAAATATTGCTTTAGATCATAGAATTAGAAATCATCATGACAAAGAATATTCTTATTGGTTGCTTATGGTGTTAGGGATTTTGTTTAAAACACGGAAGTTTTTAATTTTACACTCTAACCAGACTTCAAGTCGACTGAATAATTTGTTAGGTTTCTAATTCTGGTTTTAGCTTTTTTCAATCCATTTAACTTTTATTATATATTTATATTTATTGTGAGAAGAATAACTTGATTGATATGTATAACGAAGAATTTTCTAATATTTTTCTTTTAAAACTTTATTTTAGAAATTGTTTACGACGTATTGCCCGCCATGATGAACTGCAATTTTCAAAGGACAGTATTGTCAACGTAATGGAGAAATTTGTCAAAACAGTTAATGTAATGGATGATACCATATTAGTTCCATGCAGGCTCATGGATCGACAGGTAAATTTTGAAATTCAAACAAAAAATCATTCTTTTTTGTTTTAAATATATAAATAATATTAAAGGTGGTATTAGACGACATGTAATTTTTTTTGCACCAACTGCAAATCGATTTTCTAAAACCAATCTCAAACAAATTTTTATGAATTTTTATTAGTTTTGTTTAGAGTAAAAATCGAAAACTTCATGAAATTTGACGCGGAAACTTTTGCAACGCTCGGGAAAAAGCAATATACTTATACGACATATATATTTTATGCTCTATGGATAGGACCGATTTGAAATTTCCAGAAATTGTATAAAAGTTTTAATGGGTATAAAAAAAAAATAAAAACAGTGACAGTATATGTGTAAAATTCATGACTAATACCACCTTAACATATTATTTAACTTTTTAATCATTTATACCAGTTCGAGTTTCTGTATTATCAAATCATATAAACTTTATATTATAAAGGTTTATCTATATTTATTTTCAGGTGGGTGATAGTACTGATATTATACCAACTCCTGGTAAAGATGTGACCTCAAATCAGCATACATTTATTCCTAATGCCAATGGAAAACGTAGTCCTGTTAAATCCAAAAATGTACATGAGTTTCTTAACTCTTCAGAACTTTTTAATTTGTACAACATGTTAAATGCTTTGAAGAACGATCTTCTCTGGACTGGTAAAGATGATTCAGAATATTTGGATGAACAGCAAATCTCAATTGAAAATCATGACATTAAGACTGAAAACATTGCAACACAGAGCACCAATACAAACCCTCTCACAAACAACAGTATAATCAAAGGACACATAAGACGTCCTTCGACAGCCTCTATGGCTTCAATTGCATCAGTTAGTCAAATGAGTGATTCCGAAAGCGATATATCACAAGAAAATGATTCTGGCGTTGAGTCAGAGTTTAACAAAAATGGCAGTGGATCAGATTCGACCAGCAGCAGCAGTGAAGATGGCCACATGCAAAGTAAGAAATTAAACAATGCTGACAAAGCCACTGAACTCGCTAAGCGCTGCAGAAGACATTTGAATGGTTTATATCAGTGTCTTGAACAAATGACAGAGGCAGCCAATTATCTGACTGCACGATACCAAAACGATATTGGTGGCCCTGTATAGAACTAAATAATTTCATTAAACTATTGGGTACTACACAACTGTAAAGTAAAAACACAGCTGGGTCATGGGATTTTTATTACTCGCCAGAGGGTTAATGGTACTAGCTTATTGTTTTTTTTTTTGTAGGTCATTCTAACTATTAAAAGAAAGTATAAAAGCCTGTTAATGTATAAAATATAATATAAACTTGGATATTATTCTCTAGAGTTAGGACCATTATAATTATTATTTAGGTAGAGAAAATAGGTTTGATGTTAAAACTAAAATCACAACAATTAAAAAAAAAAACAAAAAAAGAGCAAAACAAGCAAACGCTATATATGAAAGAAAACCATACACACAGACAAATTGTATAAAATGATAAAAACTTTAGTTGTATTGGAAAAGACAAAAACAAACAATCACAAGAAAACCCAACAACTTGACAAAACCGCGTAAAATGGCACAAATTAACATGATTTTAAAATTCCAAAAAAACCTAAATGTTACGAAAATTATGAAAGCTTTTTAATATTATTAGAGTTTCAACTAAATACACATCTAAACATAAGTTAAATAAAATACACAATTATAATGTTATGAATTTGAAACTGTTGCGAACAAAAGAAGTAAATAACACGAATAAAAAACATCTACTACTTACTAATAGATTGTAAATAAGCTAATGAAAAAGCTTACAGAATCAGAGATGAAATGTGTAAAAGCTTTTCACATTAATGTTTAAAGCTAAATATGTATTACTCAATGCATATTTCTAATAATTTAACAAAATTTTGCATACACCTTGAATTTGTTTGTAAAAAATATATGTCTATTACAATCATGCAAATTCAATATATTTTGTATGCTATAGAATTCGAAATTTTGTGTACAAGAAAACTAATTATCTTTCAAACATTTTCAACGTTTTTTTATATTTAATTTAAATGAAAACATTTTTATAAAAAAAGTTTGCTTTGGGTACTTTTAAATCTAGTTTTTTATGTTTAAAACACAATTTTTTTATTTGATTTTAAAGAATACTTGTTGTTAAACAAATTATAAAGAAATTATTTATAATTTTTTAAAGTGTCATTTTTATCGTTGTCTGTTATTGATGGTTTAAAAAAAACTTATATGTATATATTTTTAATTGCTAACAACAACAATGTGATAAAGGCCCTCTAAATCTTTAACACACCTTTTTCTATTGTTGAATTATACAAAAAATGTTTTTTTTTAGTTTTTATCTAATGTGTATTTTGATCAATTAGTCATCAACGTTTTTTTTATTTTATTTAAAAATGTTTTTGTAATACAAAAACATTTTTTTTACGAAAAAGAAATCAAATTTCTATTCCATTTTAATTTTAAAAGTAAAATGCACCATCGACAGTTGCAATTTTACTTTTTGTAATTGGCATTAAAATTTTTATTTTTTGTAGATTTATAAAAAGTTCTCGTAATAAAATATATTAAGTTATTCCTTTATGTTAACATATTTAATGAACTAAGTGTACATAAGTATAAAAATGTATTATTAAATACTAAATAAAACTTATTTAAAAAAGTTCTAAAAGCCCTTATCAACACACATACATATGTACAATTCCTTTTCCAAAAACAAAATATATATAAAATAAAGAAATAACAATTTAAATATTTGAAACCAACAAAGTTCTTTTTTAATTTTGTTTCTATGCCAAGAAAATTTTTAAACTATGACCGACCGTATGGAAGAAAACCAAATAGTAAGTAGTCAATTTTATTATCATTTTATAACACACTAGCATACCCCAGGTGCTTCGCTACCCTAACCAAAATAAATACATACATACAAAATTGTTATTAATTTTTTAGACAATTTTAATTGATTAAACGTTTTTTAATGTTTCTGTTTTTTTATATTCAATATTAACGATATTTATCATGTGAATAAGGAGTGAGATCGAAAAATTCTTAACACACGTTTTTCATTACATTTTTCAACCAAAGTATTATTTGATTTTATTTTGATCAAGTTACCTTTGAAAAACATGTCAGTTATTATGTGTAATGTCAATTATATTAATTTTTTTGTTAATCTGATTAAAATGAGTGACCAGAAAAAAGTGCGTACTGAAATTATTAAATATTTTCAACTAAACCCAACTTGGTCTTACAAAAAGTTGGCCAAGCATACAAAGGTCTGCCGTCAAACTGTTTCCAATGTTATTAAACAGTACCGGGAGAACTTGTCAGTTGATAGAAAACCTGGTTCAGGTAGAAGGAATGGTCCACATGATGTTTCTAAAGCCAAAAAAATAGAACGCATTTTCAAAAGAGCTCCCAACACATCCGGTAGGAAAGCAGCTCGGTTAGCTCAGTGCTCGGACTATTTGGTACGAAAAGTTAAAGCTAATGCAGGTTTAAAAACATACAAAACTCAAAAAGTTCCTGACAGGAACGCTGCTAAAAATTTAGAGGCCAAAAACAGAGCACGGAAATTGAAGTCAAGTTTTATAAAAAAATATTCTTGCTGCATAATGGATGACGAAACTTATGTTCTGGCAGATTTTTCGCAACTTCCAGGTCAAAAGTTTTATGTTGCTGATGCTCGAGGGAATGTTGAAGAAAAGTTTAGGACCCAAAAGCAGACAAAATTTCCCAGAAAGTTCTTGGTATGGCAAGCAATATGCAGTTGCGGCAAAAGAAGCCAATCATTTGTTACAACGGGCTCTATAAATACCGAAATTTACATCAAGGAATGTTTACAAAAAAGGCTGCTTCCATTCATAAGACTTCATAATGTGTCCACTTATTTTTGGCCTGACTTGGCATCCTGTCACTATGGTAAACAAGCCCTTGAGTGGTACCAGAACAATAATGTGGTATTTGTACCAAGAGAGGCAAATCCTCCAAACTGCCCGGAGCTAAGGCCAGTGGAGAGATATTGGGCTCTTGCTAAAAGAGAATTGAAGAGTACAAAAAAGGTGTCCAAAAGTGTGGTAGATTTTAAACGGAGATGGACTACATGTTCGAGCAAAGTGACAGAAAGCACTATAAAAACGTTAATGGAAGGGTTTCCGAAAAGGGTTCAAAATTTCATCACTAGTGATTAAAACTATAAAAATATTTTTTTTTTGTAAATTGTAATAATAATTTGAATCAAATAAAAAAAAAATAAAGCTGTAAGTTTAGTGGTTTCTTTTTTATAAACATATATGTATGTTAAGAATTTTTCGATCTCACTCCTTAAATTTGCATTCAATAAGGAGACTGTAATTTATAACAACGTATGTTTAATGATCATGTGTTTTAACTCATACCATAGAATATACAAATAGTATCATTTGAAGAATGAAAAAGTACCATGAGTAGAAGAAATTCTACCATTGTGGAAAGTACTAATAAAAATAGTACCTTTTCTATTTAGTCTAGGAATAGACTTTTTCGAGAATTAAGCTTACACAATTTTCCGTGTTAAAATCATATATTAAAAATAAAACTCAAAGGATTTAAATCTTCATTCATTTGTGTAGGAAAAATTGTGCTTCCAAAAAGTACCAAACAATTTACCCGAATTTTATTCTATATAGTCCCATATATACAAAGGCTTATGTTGTGTGTGTAAATTAACTATTTTTTCGAATTTTAAATTTCCCATTTTACTCCTTTTTGATATTATTTTTCCCAGTGAAAAGGCAAATATTTTGTTTCACCCCTTTTTACTTTGTAAAAATTTCCAAAAATGCCTCCATAGTGGACATACATAACCAAAAACTCATCTACTGTAAAAATTTCATGATTCTAAGTCAGTCAGTAACGCTACTCTTTTATACATGTATGTATATATAGATAGATTTTTATATAAGTATTTAAAACATTAATTAATTTCTAAATATACAATATATTGTATTTCTAAAGTAAACCGAATATGCAGTTTATTAAAACACAATGATAAGATAAACATTTTCAATCGTTATCCAATCATTTCCTCTAAATTTTTAAAGAACTAAGTGTGATAGAACTAATTTAGATAGCCCAATACGTTCTTTATTATTCTTTTAAGGGTTTCGACGAAAAAAAAGATCCATTTGTGGGATTTTTAAAAACCTTTTTTTGGGAATTGATGGATTTGTGATAATAAATTTCAAGATTTATTTTAAGTAAAACATTGTCAATAGCAAGCCTAATTAACTGTTAAATTTCGTTCCCACGACAATTGAATCTCCGCTCCAGAACGACCCGATTCTCAATCGGCCAAAGATTGTCAACTCAGCAACAGTTGTATCAACCGGAAGTTTTTTTTCCCCAGGGAAGAACATCCAGTTACAGCCAACATGTTACAACAACAACTGTTAAATTTCGATAAAAATTGTGCATAATTACAATTCATATATTTTTGTGACCTGTAGTGTGTGCTTTACGTGGACACACAGGCAGACGGAAGGAAAGACAAATATCAGCACAAACGCATAATAGCCTCCCCATTATAGAGGTGTAGGGTATAATTAAGGTGGAAATATTTAGCTTCTTTTTGTCAAATTAACCAATTTTTCCTTTCTCTATCCATCAATATCATGGATACGTGACGTATACGTAATATTCAATTTTCAATGTTAAATATATCCTCCTTAATTTTACATGTAAAAAGGACCAGTATCAATGGATTGAAAATTAAGTCTTTTTAGAAATTTATAGTTGTTTATCACTTTTCAAAAAGTATAAATTGTTTTAAAATTTTCTATATAATTTATTTGATAACTGAAAAAGCAACAAAGTCATAATTTAAAAAAAAAAAATCTTTCTATATTTAAAACTTTTGTATTATAACCAAAATTAGGCCCTATCATAACGTTGTACTCAGTAATTATCTAATAATAAAATCCAACTCCATGGGTCATTTTGTAAAATTTCATAAGAATCGCATAGACCGTTTAGTAATTACAAAATTCTTTTAATTTTTCATTTCTATTACTTCTTAATTGTACTTCATTTTGAAATAGTTTTCTTAAAAAGTGGGTTTATATGACTTTAATAATTAACGGTTAATACAAGTTTTTTTAATACATTTAATGTTATAAAAACGTTTAAATAGTTTTCGTGTGATATTGATAACGTTTAGAATGGCTCCATAATGTGTCACAAGTTCGCAACTACGAAAATTCTTTCACGAGTTTTGTATTGCAAATATTGTTAGGCGACAATAACCTCTAACTTGTTTTTAATTTGCAAAAAAAAATTTCCTCATATGCGAAGGTCTAAAATCGTTTGCTTCTTATTGGATAGAAATAAAAAAAATTGTTTTAATAAATCATTAGCAAAGAAACAAAAAAAAAACTTCCGCCATCTTTTCTTCTTTAAAAAAATGTATACTTATAAATAAATTTAAATTTTAAAAAGTTTGAAGGAAAACCTTAAACACTTTTATTAGTGTAGATAAAATATCAATGTTTATGAAAAATTTAACAAAGCAAAATGAAAATAAAACATATTCTAAAAGTTAAAACGGAAGTTAACATTTATAAAGCAGTAAGTATTTAATTTAAATATATCAAAGTTAGAAATTTATAATTATAAAAATAAAATACATGAAATGTTATTGAAATTTCTTTAAGGCAATAAAAAAATCTAATTTGAATACTCAATATCGAATGAAATGTCTAATTAAAAGAGAAATTTACAAACAACTAATTATTATATGTTATGGATGTATATTTTATATGTATTTATTTATAAAATAATTGGAAATAAGTTCTAGTAAATTTCCTTTGACGAAGCTGTATAGATTGTCAATCTTTTTGTTTACACTAACAATATTAGTATAAAGTTTAATTTAAATTTGTTAACAAAATATTTAGTGTGAATGAATTTATATAGAAACGTTTTCTATACAATTAAAACTAGTATGTATGTATGTATGTATGTATGTATGTATGTATGTATGTATGTATGTATGTATGTATGTGTGTATGTATGTCTTTAGGTCCTTTGTGTAAAGCATCACATTGTCGGCCATGATCATATAGTCAGTCGATCATATATTCATTCTGGTTCTTTAATTAAAGTAGTTTTAGAAAATATAACAATAAATAAAATCAACTGTTGAAACATTTAAAAAATAATCTAGATATTCTGGAAATAGTATTCAAATATTTTAGTTATAATATTTCGTACCTATGTATATATACATATGTATAAATATTCAAAGTTCTGCTTATATGTCTAAGCTAGTTATTATATATTTCATTTCGGTTGCATAATGTTTTATAAAGTAATGCGTTTTCTATCGCGCATTTGCCACTTAACACAATTTCGAGTAAGACGGTATTGAAATTATTTTACTGGTTTTTAGCATTTTAATATAAATGTAAGAAAATTACTGGAGACATTCCCCACTCCAAATAAAATAAAATAAAATTAATAAAAAACCAAGACTTAGTTAATTCAATTATTTCTCTAGGACATACATATATACATATTCTTAAATATAGGAAATATTTTAACAATTAGAAACAAAGAACAGCAGAAAGTTTATTTAAATTAATAATTGTATTAGTATCAATTTTAACATAATACATGTATCATGAATTTATAATAGTTTTTAAATACATACATACGTATAAACAATATACATATGTATCTTTATACATATTTTATATTATTTTTAGTTTTTTCTTTTAACTATTCTTCTAAATATGTAGATTCATTTAATCATTTGTTGGAACTTCCTATTTCCTCATTTACACTTTCAACGTAAATACCTAACAAACAAAACAAAAACATCTCGAATAGCTTAAAAGCTTAAATCAATTAGTAAATACTTACCCATACAAATCTTTGAGCAGAATAACGTTTATAGATAGACAATCGAACGATCGATACGATCATTACTCACATTCATAGAAAATTCCAAATCATCATTTTATGTTACAGAAGTTTAAAGACTTTATTTTGTAATACGGTTAAAAAATACTATGAGTACATACAAACATACATATGTATGTAAGTATTTATTTATATTTGTTGCTCACGTTCATTGATGGCAAGACATACCTATATAAAAAATAAATTTTTGATTTTTTTTTAATAACAAAACTCAGTTTTTTTATAAAACATACATAATAAAAACTCTGAATTATTTCAGCAATACGTTCTTTTAGATTTCTGTTTAATTGAATCAACAAAATTTTACGTTTTTTTTCTTTGAACTACATTAACTCTTGTTTACTATGTAAACAAACAAACAAAAAAAAGAGCCAGAAGAGAAACCTGTCATTTTGGCTATCTTTCGTCTAAAGTCCAAAAAATCTCTAAAGTCATGCTTAAAAAACAATTTCAACACTAATAATAAATAGCGGTCGATGAAAAGACTGATCAAATGGGAAACGAAAAGAATCCCACTTTGTGACTGAATTCGTAAGTAGTAATATTGTTTTATTTTTATTTTTTGTTGACTTCATCATCGGTTAAACATACGGTTCATGGCTGTCGAACAAAGTCCATAATAAGCATCTTTATAGTTAATAGTCTACTGCTGGAGAACAATTACAAATACTAAAATTGAAAAACTAGATTTATTAAAAAAAAGAACAGAAATATCATTCCCCCACCATCATCATTTTCAAACTATGGGATGAGATCAATGAAGTTGTTTTACCTGTTTATGCAGATGTTGTATTCCAATATGTTTAAAAAAATTTAAATTAAACGTTAAACAATAATTCAAAAATTTGTGAAGCTTTTTATTTTTTCAGATCATTCCAGAAAGACATTCAACGTTGTGTTTTTCCACACTAACTAATAATACATCGTCGTATAATTGAATTAGAGAGTACACAACTAAATATTTTTAAACTTAAATAACTGAGAAAAAATTATTTATTACACATACATATAAATATTAAAATCTCAAAACCTATATGTGGTACTATAATATGGTCCCTCTTGTTACTCCAGTTCCTTTTTCTATGACTTGAAATTTTAAATAAAATACTAAAAAACTGATAATTATTTATGACTTATTCTAAATTGGTTAGACACGTGCGTTAAAAAAAGAAGAAAGAAATTTAAATTAATATTAATTTAAATATTTCATATTGCTTTAAATATTAGCATTTTTAGAAAATTAGCTTTACAAAAACACATACATAAACTGTAATAATAATAGAAACAGATAAAATTTTAATTAAACCTTAACCAAAAATCTCGTGAAAGCCAAACAAGTGTTGTATGAATAATTTACTTTGTTTTTGTTAGGTTTCAAAAAATGAAATAAATTCCATACCAGTTTGTGTCCACGACATATGAATATCGATATTCGTATAGACACATATACTAAAAAATAATAGAAAACATTATAGAGATTAGAATACATATATCGTTAACAAAAAAGTAAACAGATCTAACTTTAAGGTAAGATCGGTCTAATTTGTTACTGCAGATTGTTTTATACTATTTGTTGCAATAGAGTCAATATAGATTTTTCTTATTACAATAACAACAAAGATTGCCGCATCTGATTTTCCACGTAGTTTACTTCCAATTTTATCACTGCTAGAACTTAGAACAATGTTATATAATTATGAACCAATTCGAATAGCATATTGTGTAATAAAAAGTATTAAACTTATATTACCAAAAATATGCATTACATAGAATCATGTTGTGAATCATATACATATGTATGTACAATTTAAATACATACTCCCATAATTTTAGTAAAGGAGTCGTTTTGGTATTAGTCTGATGTAATGCGTGTATTGATTACGTGGTTCTCACCTAGGACATCGCTATATTAAATTTATCATTAGTTTTGGACTAGTTGTAGTCCTCTGCACAGTACTCTTTACTAGTCTCAATTTATTTCAAGGTTAGATATTTTAAGCATTTAACATTTTGAGTAACGATACATACATACATACATACACTTTTCATATAAATATACATATAATATAAAAATATATACATATGTATGTTCATATATTTCGTATCATTCGCACGTTTCTAAACGTGCAATACATATTTTAAAGCCAAGATTATTATTATTTTTTATAACAACAGTTAATATAAAATTTCTTTTACATGAGTAATTTGCATTAAAAATTCCATTGTGTTAATTTTTAATTCTTACTCTTTAAAATAGAGAAATATATAAACTAATTATGAATATTATATTAAATAAAATAATAAAGGTTAATTGAAGTTTGTTTTGGTATTTTCTACAAAACGTGTTTATTCTTTAAAAAAAGACAAAGATCATGATTATATAAAAATTTTAAATATTTATGATAAATAATAGCTTTGGTAGTATGTGTATAAAATATTATTTGTAATAATGGAATAAAATGGAATTCCTAAAGTTTACTTCAATCTTGTCACATACATATTGATGTTTAAATAAAAAATCCTTGATTTATCACTAATTACATACATACATATGTATTGTTTAGTGTTCCATATTATATTATTATATATTCTATTATATATTATATATGATATTATTTATTTCACAGATTTAATAGGCAAAAATTATTGAATAAAGTTCTATGAAATTTATTCAGAGAACTTAATAACGACAATTAAATGATGAAGAAATCAATTTGTTATTACATTTATTGTGTTTATAATGCCTGCAGCGTATGATGAATAGAAATATTGCAGGAATAAATTCTCATACGTTACGTATGGTTGTGGTGTATAATTCAAATAGAACACTATAGTATTTCTAATTTTGCTGTTTTGCAGCGCAATCTATTACATAACATATTACAAGTAGGAGTGTTACATTCGACTATGCCGAATCTTATATACCCATCATCAAATTGTATTCAGTAAATAGAAAACTCTCCTATTATCATTAGGTTGATATTATTATGAGATTTTGGCTTGTAAGAAACTTACATTTGTTTATCGAATTTCATACCTATACTCGCATTTTTAGAACAGTTATGATTGTTAAAGCTTTTTTCGGGTGGCCATTTGTATGGAAGCTATACTAAAAAGTGGACCAATATTACCTATTTTCAATACCAAATAAACCTTACCTATAGGAAATATATGTGTATATTTTCAACCTTCTATCTCTATCCGTTCAGACTTCATAGTGCAGACTTGGCTTGATTTCCTTAGAATTAAATAAGGACCCAATATTTCGATGTGTTACAAACGAAATGACAAAATCAATATACTCCCATCTTTTATGATGGTGAGTTTAAAAACATGTATTAGGGAAGTAGTTTTATATATGAAACTTTGTTAAAATTAATACTAATAATGAGAACATTCCTGGACAAATGCAATTAAAAACTAAAAAATATTTCTATCCAAAATAATTATTTGTATTTTTGTAGAGAACATGAACACATAAAGGGCAAAAATAAAATAAAAATTTAAACATAAAACCTACCTACATATAACCATACATTCATATGTATGTATGTACATATGTATTAGATTCACAATACTGAAGTTCTTTAACCTTTAAAGGTCATCGGAATTTAAGTGTAAACAATCATATACATACATACATATGTAAGCATTTAACTGTACATGTATAAGTGAATTAACTATACCGGAGTTTTATTAACTCATATTAGATGACAAGTATCGTATGACCAATATATTGACCTTCATCACAGCGATAAATTATTACAAAATATACATATTGGGCTTCGTTTCAAAAAACAAAATATTTCCCGTTTTTGTGATATCATAACTTTTTAGAATGTTTTTATATTAGTGATCTGCAAAAACTGCAGATTTTATAAAAAATCATGCTTTTATAGGAAAAAACAATAAGAATGATCATAATTTCAAACTTTTATAATACTTCAAAAGTACATTTATTATTATCCAAAAAATATTTCAAAATTTTTTTTCATTGCGCATTATCAATGTATGTTGTGGTGCAAAAACAAAAATTCTTTCATTAACCTTTAGTAATATTGTAAATTTTCAGATTTTAAACTTTAACTGCTATATTACGAAAACCATGAAATTTATATTTAAGGCCCAAGGAACATTAATTGGGTAAAGTTTATTAAATTCGGAGGTGATGATGAAAAAAAACATTGTTTGATGGGAAATTATTAACCCACAAAGGTAACATTTCGGTCTATAAATAAAGTAATTACACATCCTACTAAAATCTTCTTTTTTTATCGCCGATTGTTTTAAGCTTTACCTTGTATTTATAAATAATAAATAAAGTTATCAATGATTTGTTAAAGATATGTATTTAAATATTACGGTTATTTTTAAACGAGTTGGGAAAAGGATATATACATACATATGTATGTACATATATAGAAAGTTTTAAAGAACAAAACAAATTAAACATTCAAAAATACATTTTTGTTTTATTTTGGTTAAAGTTCACATTGGAAGAGATTCGTATTTGCTTTATTTGATTAAATTATCTATTAATTTGGTTAATTTAAAACGCAATTCAAAATTAAAATTAAAAAACCTAATATGTACTACATATCTGTATAAACAAATTTTGAAGGCACGACAAAACTTTGTTAAATTCTTGTCTGTTTATAATATTATTTATTTTTGATTTTTTGCCGTCGTACATACAAAAACAAAGTGTGTATGTATGTAAAATTCAAGTCATTGGACTAATTTCATAACGAAAACAACAAAATCAAAACAAAAACTATATATGTATGTACAAAAATACATCTATACGTATGTATGTATATCTTTTTGTTTGTCGAATCAAATATCCAAACAAACGCCAAGACATCAAAAAAGTACAGCCACAAATGTAACGACAACATCAGAAGCAGCAGAAGAGCCAACAGTAACAACAATAACAGCAATTTGCAGTCAATGATGACCTTGAAGTCAACGACGATGCCAAGTTAACATCCAAAAACAGCAACACAACCAGTAAAGTAACAAAAAAAATAATAATAATATAAAACATATTGACTGCCAACTAGTTATTTGAACCGTCTGTTGGTCATTTAGTCAGCAACACACTCACACTTACATACATAGGGTTTTTGCCATATTTATTTATTAATAAAATTTAGTTTTAGCTACTACGATCTGTACACTAGTTACTTATAAATACTCTGTAACTAGCACACCGCCGGAATAACCACTGAGGTATGGTCGCTGGTGTAATGAAAATATATTAGAAAGAGGTAAATTCAATTATAACTACCCATAAGACATCTTTATTTTCTATTCTAGAAGACAAAATGCCAATTGATATATAATATGACTTTCGTCGTAATACTGTTTATGTTGGGCCCAAGTAATTTATAGAGATATTAAAGTCTTACTCCCATATTATAATAAAGTCATTGTTTATTATATGAATTTAAACTATAATTGATATCTCTGTTAAGTTGGCATGGACATGCAATTTATTTGTCTGGCAAACTATGTATTAGTGCTAAATTTAATTTTGCACGTTCATCTGAACATTTCATTAGGGGCCATTGATATGAATTAAATACAAAAATTCGTATATCTATGAAACTATTAGAGCTAGAATCTTCAAATTTTGCATGAAAAACTTTGACATTCATCTGTACATTATCTAAGCACAATTTCGTATATCTTGGAAACTGTGAGTTAGTTAGTTAGTTTAAAAGGAGGATGTATACACATCAAATCCGAAGAAATAAACCTAGGCCTCTATCGGGCCTGTTGTGCGCTCCTTAACCAGTGCCACAGGTGGGAATCGAACCCACCACCTCCGGTCTACCAGACTAGATCACTAACCACTAACCTACCGGAGGACACTAGATACTTGGGAACTGTTAGATTATTAAAATTTTTCATAGATAGAATTTGGAAAATCAGGAAAACTATTTTAGTTAAAATTTTCAAAATCGTAGCGGTTTTTTCATTCACATTGATTTTAGGGTAGCAAAGCACTCTGGGTATAGCTAGTGTCCTATAAATAATCACACATACATATGTATTTACATATATATTTTTTATAAATAAGCATGTAAATGTATAATATACTTTATCACTGGCTTGCTAAACACAGAGTAATTATATATACATATGTCTTGTAAGAATATTTTGTTTACATTTTCTTGAGGACTTTGTAAATTCCATTCATTTACCAACACGGAAATTTCCAATAACAAAATTGCAAAAATACGTAATAAAAATAAAGCAAAAACTAATCAGATTTTGAGCACAATAATGTTTCTGGAAACTTCTTAAACGAATGTATAAAAAAGGCGTTCCATATTTGTAACAATCGCTTTGTGTATTCTTAAGAAGAATATTAGCTCTTTTTTGAATTATAAAAACAAAAACAATATTTATTATACATATTTAAACATCCTAAACATTATTATTGTCGTAGGTGTACACTATATGTATCTATGAGATATTTTTAATTAACACACAAATAATATTTCTTGAAATAACCCAATAAGGCTTTTTTATTTTTGTTATTGTTTATAATATCTTTAAATCCAAAATAAACTATTATCTCTATTAACATTATTTCAAAAAGTTTATACGTCGTTTTAATACTTTTTAGATGACCGTTTTAAAGTTTGAAATACATTACGAAAATCACGTGACATAATATATATGTGTATATATGTATGTATGTTTGAAGTAATTAATTTATAATCGTTATTGTTATTTTCGACATTATTCGCAATTAATAAAATCAGGTAAGATCAAGAAAACATCTACATAATCTAATTTGTGTGACTTTTTTGATCCTGGAGATCAGATCGCAAAAACGCAAACAAATATTTAAATAATAAAATAAATAAATAAGTAAACACAAATCCAAGCAAGTTGGCACAATAATTTGATTGTGCTTTCATGCTCGACCCATATATGACAGACATTTTGAGTGGTAAAGGTCGTTGCGAATAATACAAATATTACGAAGAACTGAACTTGTTTACCGCAAAAATGAAACTGACACGTAAGCAAATAACAAATATCCTCAAAATTGCATGATTGTGCCAGCATGCAAATATTGCGTATGAGGCCCTTAACATTTTTAAAAATTAAAAGAGAAATAAGTATTTACTGAAAAGTCTTTATGCAATTAAAAATTAGAATTTTAGAAAGTATATTAAACATTTTAATACTTTTCACTTCATAAACATATTTATGTATGTACATTAGGGATATAATTATTGTTTTCTGCGGTTGTTGCCAAAAATTTTACCAAAATTAGTTACATACTTAATGTATATAGATATGTAAATATATTAAATACCAATTTAGTAACTATTATTCCCAAAAATTTTAACTAATGTTTCCTATATAAATTAATTAATGCTATGAAGATATTTATTATAATTTTGGTATCACAAGTGGTGTATTTTTAATTTTAACGCGTGGACGTTATTTATTTAAATTCTCCCAACATTTTTTTTAAATTCCTATATAAAAGTGTAAATTATTTTAAAACGACTTGAAAATATACTACTAATATGCAATTGTATACAGCTAATATGTATAAATATTAACACTTATGACAAAAATAATATTTAGGAATCATACCTGCGATTAAATAATAGAAATAAAAGCGAAGTCAACAATATTCAATTTTCTGATAAAATTTTATGTGGACTTATGTAGACTGGTATTACGCAGTTCAAAAAACAACATGTTGCGTACAAACGATTGTCCATCAACGTAGATTAGACTATGAGCAATATTAGATTAGAAACTGAACAAGACTATAGACTATAGACTAGACTATAGACTAGACTATAGACTAGACTATAGACTAGTCTATAGACTAGACTATAGACTAGACTATAGACTAGACTATAGACTAGACTATAGACTTGACTATAGACTAGACTATAGACTAGACTATAGACTAGACTATAGACTAGGCTATAAACTAGACTATAGATTAGACTATAGAATAGGCTATAGACTAGACTTAAATCTAGTTTTTAGATAATACTATAGAATGGAATAAACTGTAACCATTTGTAATTACTCCATTTTATATGTATGTATATACATATAAATTGTCTCCATCTTTTGGATCCACTAAATATACCTACAAGACAGTATAACAAATCAGATCAAATTATGAGGGTGCCTGATAAAAAAATTAATTAAAAGAATAACAAAAATTCTAGTCAGTAACTTTTAACGCCGAAAACGTAGTTAATTCATACGTTTGTCTTCAATATAAGTAAATAAAAAATCTTCGATTCTGAAAACGTAGCGTAATGTATTCATGTACAATTATGTATTTATTTAATATACTAAAATTACTAAAATTGTTAGTGTTTTATGGGGATTTTTCAAAATGATCATATTGACGTCAAGACACATTGTTGGCAAATAATTATTTAGACAAATAAAAAGATATGAATATTATTGTATGAATATGTAAATACCACCTTATATTGTGTAAACATATCTATGTATGCATTGGAGAAATGAATATGTATTTAGTTATAAATATTTAAATACGCGTACTTAAATTTAATCATACGAAAAGAATTCTTTGTGCCTTTATTGTGATATACATATAAATGATCGTAACAGTTCTTATACCTAAGTAGCTTATTATCAATAATATGTATGTATGTAATTATGTGAATGAAAATGAAATGTATTTAGTTAATTTTTTATGTAAAAGTAAAAATCGTCTGTTTATAATTTCTTATTTTATAAATCTTTAAATGTTCTTTTTTGATGCAGCAATGGAAGATCACAATTGTCACTTAGGCCACTATCAGTCCGGTAGTACCCTCCATTACCAGAGTCTCTGGTGTAAATTTAAGCCACAAAGTAGAACACTACCAAGTAATGTATTAGAGGCAATCAATATTTTATTGTATTTGGTGTTTTCAGTTCAAAAAATGTTAAAATAAGTATTAGTATAATGTACTTGTGTAGTTACATAATGTTTTTTTAATCTAATAAGCTCAATAGATTGTCTTATGTTTCATCTTTATCAAATGCAAAATGAAGGCCGATGGTGGGATTTTCTTAAAATACAAACATTTATACATATGTATAAGTCTGTATATATTGTGTGTATGTATAGTAAGAAGATATAATTATAATATATAGTAGTAATCTAATAATTTGGGATGTGAGTGGAAGTGTAAACTAAGGATCATGCAGATTAACTAACAACTAGTTAAAGCAACTATAGAAATTTATTATTTATTGAAATTAATGGAAATAAGGTTTATTTTTTTAATAAACTTTATTTGGTACATACATATATAGATATATGTAAAAAAAAGTAAAAAATATCACTCATTTTGAAATCTGTACTTCTTTCCCCAACTAAAAGCTAGTAAGAAAGAGTAATCGGTCATGTACGACCATATAATATCCAGCACCAGTTATAAGTCTATTTTTACTATATAAACGTTTATATTGCTTTGAACACTATTTATATTATGTCTTATTTTCAACAATTCCTAAATATTCGGAAATATTTCTAAATATGTACAGATATTTATAAATTTATCTGAATGAATTAATGCTTGTAAAAATTATCTGGTTTCAAAATAATTTTCTGGAGTTAACTTGTATGGGGGTTATAGATATAATTATAATATATAGTAGTAATCTAATAATTTGGGATGTGAGTGGAAGTGTAAACTAAGGATCATGCAGATTAACTAACAACTAGTTAAAGCAACTATAGAAATTTATTATTTATTGAAATTAATGGAAATAAGGTTTATTTTTTTAATAAACTTTATTTGGTACATACATATATAGATATATGTAAAAAAAAGTAAAAAATATCACTCATTTTGAAATCTGTACTTCTTTCCCCAACTAAAAGCTAGTAAGAAAGAGTAATCGGTCATGTACGACCATATAATATCCAGCACCAGTTATAAGTCTATTTTTACTATATAAACGTTTATATTGCTTTGAACACTATTTATATTATGTCTTATTTTCAACAATTCCTAAATATTCGGAAATATTTCTAAATATGTACAGATATTTATAAATTTATCTGAATGAATTAATGCTTGTAAAAATTATCTGGTTTCAAAATAATTTTCTGGAGTTAACTTGTATGGGGGTTATATATATATATATATATATATATATATATATATATATATATATATATATATAATATATATATATATATATATATATATATATATAATATATATAATATATATAATATATATATATATATATATATATATAATATATATATATATAATATATATATATATAATTATATATATATATATATTATGTATATATATATATATATAATATATAATATATATATATATATATATATATATAATATATATATATATATAATATATATATATATATATATATATATATATATATATATATATATATATATATTATATAATTTATTTGAGCTAATTTGAAGTAACCAATTTTAGTCCTTAACCAAAAAAATGTATTTTAATATATGCGTTACTAGCACAAAAACATTCAATTAAATATAATGGTGAAGGGTATAAAAACTCATTTATAATTTTCGAAGATGTTATCAATTTCTATTTTCACTGTTATACAGTATAAGAACAAAGACTATTTTAAATTTCAATAACTAAATAAATAATTGTTCAATAAAACAAGTTTTGGCATATTCATATCTATAATTGTTATTATTATCGTTTATAAGTTGTTTTGTTATATTTTTAAGGATGCTGTTAATCCTTATTTGTAATTCATTAGCCATTTTACGATATGACATATTCACTCTATAGTATATTATCACTAGTAATTCGTACTATGGTAATACTGAAAATAGCACCTACCACTACATACATAAATACATGTATTTGTGTTTGAAAACATACAATATGTATTTAATTTTCAATAAGTTTATTAGTTTTAGTACTTAAAGATATGGTTTAATTGATACTTGTCTACATATAAGTATTTTATGGGTTTTTTTAATGATAATGTAATAATATTTTTTAGATTTCTACATTAAATAACAAATTAAATTTAATTAAACAAATAGTAGGCAAATAAGGAACTTAAATATTAAAAAATAAATTGAACTAATTTTAATTGATCTAAATTCTTGGAACATTATAAAAACATTGCATTCGTCTTTGCAGAACTAGCGCTAACTATCCTTACGGAATTTAGAAAAATATTAAAACAATTTATTGAGAAATATAATTCAAAGCTCAATGCGGTGAAGAGTGGTTAAACCATGAACATATAATTCATTTAAAATACGAATGTAAAAAAAAAAAAAATATAAAATATACATACGTACGTATAAAATTAGGATTATTAAATAATGTTTATGAACTTTCACTAGAACTACAAATTAACTATTAATAACACTAAATTTTAATTTAATAAAAAAATCAATATAAACAAACAAATGAAATAACATTTTAAAGATTATAATAATTGTGTATATAATTAATTAATATTTATGATTTTTTTCTAAATTAGTATTTATCATTTAGCCTTTTGATGATTTGATTTTTTTTAATTGTAACTTAACTAAAATATATTCGATATACATAAACATCTAAAACAGAATAAAATAATTCATATTGTCAAAGGATTGAATTTGAAGAATGTTCCCAATGTAAGATTTTTAATATTTAGAATACATATTGCAAATATTATGTTTAGTTCAAAACAGAATTCAATCTCGGTGGTTGAAATGGAAAATTGGATTCTAAAGTTATTATTGGGAGCAATATACATATTGCTTTGCTATTGTGTATTGTTTAAAAGACTAAATGTTTCTAATTTAAATTAATATAATTAACATTTAACATATGTTGATCATAATTTGTATAATAAAATGGAGGGATTTCATAAGGTAAAAAGGACATGAAAATATAATCAAAATAAAAAAAATAGAACTTAAACCCAATGTTGTAATCGATGCTGAATGTATTATTGTTATTATCTAATATTATATGATGTATAAATAATATATATTTTATAATATTTTATAGATCACATCAGCTTATTACAAATGTATTTATGTCTTAAATGTCGTATTACAATTTTGTAAAAGTAAGCTGAAATGATTTACAGAAGGTTTTTCATGTAAAGAATTCTATTTTCGAATTTCTCCTTCAAATTCTTAATGTGTCTTGTTAATATTGGTAATGTTTGTTTACATCTAAATTATTAAATAGAAAGAAATAATAAATTAATGTTAATAAATATGTTAATCGTCGATAGGATCAGTTTTGTTTGCTAATGATCTGATCATTCTGTTTAGAGCCAAAAAGCTCAACGTTTACTTTAAACTTTCGAAAATAAATGTATATAGATAGTAAAAAGATGGAATAATATTAAGTATAATAATGTTTAACTTTACGAGTCATGTAATCCATTGAGCTCGATGGTTTGATGTTCTAAATTACGTTTTAAATCTTCTATTGTGCTGAGTATTAAAGCTGCTTTATCTGATGGCGTGTTAGTATTGAAATCAGTCTTTGCACCAAATGACGACAAATGGTTTAGATCTTGGCTATTCGACTTGAGTTGAAGCTTTCGATTGTGTGCGGGCAATTCCACACTTCCTGTATTGTACGCTTTAAGACATTGTTGTTTAAAAAGTTCTTGTCTTGAATCTATGTAGTGTAGTATTAACGTATAAATAAGTAAAAAATTCATTATTAAACTGTAATTATTCAAGCTTTTAATAGTAAGTATACATACCTTTTTGTATGGGTTTGCAATTGCTCAATCGATCAAGTGATGGATGGTGATTTTTGTATATTTTACGTTTTAGCGGTTCACTTTGTGGACAGTAGTTTAGAGACATTGGTAGTGCTTTATTTGGAAGTTGAGGAATGACATTTGATTCTTTTATTACACTTTCTTCACATTTAGAATTGTATGACAATTGAACTGGTTTGGCCAAATCTTGATCGGAATCACTAAACTGGAAATTCTGAGTGCGAGAAGGTGGCCTTAAATTATTTGCATGAAATTTTAAACATCTCTGTTGAGGCGTGGGTGATGCTACAGGACTTATATTTTTTCTTTGAACTAAAGGAGAATTGATCGAATTTTTTCTTATGTTTCCATCGGAGGGTGTATTTTGATTAATAAAATTGGTCAAGTGGGTTTTCCGGGGACTGCATTGTCCCAATTTAGGACTACCAGGTGGTGACAGAGTTTCCAATTTTAAAATTTCAATACGTTTGTTGACAGCTGCTGTTAATTCCTGTTCGCTTAATTCGGATGACATATGTTTCTTTGGTGAATGTTGTTGATGTTTTTGAATATCTCTTTTCGGTTCAATTTCACAGTTCTTAATCATTTCTACACGTTTATTAGCTAACGGATTTTGTCTGCGTGGACTGGCTACAGGAGTTTCACGGGATATACTAAATAAAACATTTTAAATAATCTAAATAATCTCATAATTTTAAATGTTAACTATTAAGGCCTACAAAGCAATTAAATTATAATATTAATATCTCAGAAACTTTGAGTAGTGACAGCCCCGGTGTAAAGAAACAAACAAACTGACTTAAAATGGTGAATATATAATATTAATGAAATTCTAAAGACGATTTTTTGTTATACATTAACGAACAAGTCCATTATTTCAATATCGTCGTGGTTTTTGCTGTTAAAAGTTACACAAAAAATGTTAATAAACCGATTTGTTGTATGAAAATTTTCAAACTTAAAATCGGTTACAACATATTTGAGTTATATTTAAAAACTTTTATATCGTACAACACCGATATCTGAATCACTTTCTGAGTCGATTTAGCTATGTCCGTCTGTGTGTTTATGTAAAGCTTGTGCACATGCTACAGGTCACAATTTTCAATATAATTTAATGGTACATACTCTTCTTTTGAACCAAGGAAAAGGCTATTGTAAATTGTTGGATTCGACCATTATTTCGCCTAGCTCCCATATAACCGCACCCCCGACCTCCAAATTATGTTAAATGTTCTAGTGTGTCAACCAAAAATTGACAAAACTTGGCTTTATAAAAGTTTAAATGTCACTGGCGATTTTTGTAATGATAGGGCCCCATTTAACCCTAGCCCCCATAAAAACTTTCCTTCAGAAAATGGTTTGAAGGTCCAAATTCACTTATAAACACTAATAACAATTCTACATAAATAACTTTAAAGTATACGAAAATGATTTTACAAATATATATAAGCATAGGCCCACATTTACCCTTACCCCTATAGAAAATACCTTATCTTAAAAATATTTCGGAATTAAGGTAAAAAAAAACAAATCAAATGCTTTATTATTTAAAAATAAAAATCATATGGTCGGTCATGCCCGACTATACATTCATACTTGTTGTTTATTATTGACTTGTCTTTGTTTCAAAAAATTTCATTTGATAAAATTTTATGATATACAACGCTAATGACTTCGATTGTGAAACGCACAATTGTGTTTATAAAAATATGTATTAAATTGTTAAATTTTAACTTTTTCCAAAGTTACAGGCAATATCTTTATACAAAATGATCACATCCTCAACAATTTTTTTAATTTGACCTGTTACTATTTTTAGAATTAACGGTTTATTTGTATATGGATATATGTAAATTAATTACTTAATTCAAGTCACGAATTTTAGGAATATGGAAAAAATTCAGCCTATTTATAAAGGTTAACATTTACCTCTGTAAGCTATTTCTCATTGAAAGCAATATGGATTCGGCTTCCATTATTAGTTGTCGATATTTTACATCCGCTTCAAAATCTGCCTTTAGTATTGCTTTCTCGCTCTCTGCTACAGTCATACAACGATTTTCATGTGCACTAGTAAATACTAAGGAACTCGAACGGTGGGATAGCCTATGAGGTGTAGTGTGACTAAATCTGTAGAATTTAAAATCAAATTAAAGAATAAATTTCAATATTAGAGCAAAATAATTCAATAACTATATAGTATATAATATCTTACTTTTGCTTTTCGCTGATTGATATCCGTTTTCTTAAACAAACAGGAGTTCCACCAACACTGCGTGTCTCCCTTGGTTTACGTTGAGGAGATCTGCAATGATCCCTGCTTTCAGAACTCTTCTTTCGTGTCTTATGAAAACGTTTCCTTCTTCTTTGAGCACTATTTGCTGCTGCCGAGATCATCGATTGCTCATTCGACAGCTTTAGACTCCGTGAATTGCGTGATCTAAGAGACGCCTTCCTATGGGCCATTATAGGACTTCCTTGCACATAATAACATTTTCCCAAATTAACTTGTTGGTCTTTATGTTCATAAATCTCTTGTATTGAGGAAGTATCAATGAAATCGATATCTAATAAGTCATCGGTATCACATTCGTCACCAGCATCTTGTCCCGTATCCATGTCTGTAGGGCAGTCAGTAGGATCAGAGTCACTGCTGCAAAGAATAGCAATAATTTAAAACATTTAAATGCATACTTATATGTATATATAACAGAATTTTACCTTAAAATGTCAGTCTCCTTTTCGTAAATATAACTTTCGTCAAATTTACCCATCATTTCATTTAATGTGGCATCGTCGTCACTTGCCACAGCCAAAGGAGGTTCATGGTTTTTCTTGTTGCCGGTGGCAACGAGATCAGAATGTTGATTATAATGTAACTGCAAGGAGCGCTTTTTTCTAATGGTATTGGGTGTATAGCATCGATGCATATTTTCCACTTCTGTCAATGAGGATGAAGACTCCGAAGACACACATGTCATAATGCTGGAAAATACATAGGAAAAATATACATACATGTAAACATATGGAATATGTAAAGTATTGTGTGTTTTTCAATTGCACTTCATTATGAGTATTTGTAAAGTACAAGGGAGCACATTGCTGTTTTGAGTGCCACATTATGTAACTTACTTGTTGTTATTATTATTTTTCATACTCAAAACAGTTGCACCTAAAGTACTATTCCTGATACTCGGGGAGACTGAACGTTGAAAGTCTTGATCAAGATGTATTGTCGATAAGGCTGACGTCGAGTGTGATGATGTAGATGAGAACGTCATTGAGGATGTTAATGATGTGTTTATAAGCGATCCACCAGAGTGGTGGTGGAGATTTTGTTGAGGTTGTTGCTGCTGTTGATGTAATGGGTTTATTGTAGAACTTGATGAAGAGGTTTCAGTAGTAGAATACCATGGATTAGTGCGTATTCGACACCTTTGTCGGGGTGATGGAGCTGCGAGAAGTGGAAAAACAGTTTATTTGGAGTACGATGTAATTGTTTTAGCTAAACTTACATTCAAAACCTTTCAAAGTCGGTATGACGATAGTATTTCGTATAGGCAGTGGACTTTTAACTTCGCTCGTTTCCCACGCTTGAAACGTGGACGATGACTTTTCGTATGGTTCTGTGAAAATATTTTGTTTAGCTAATGCAGAATAATTTTCTTCAATATTACGATGAGCAAATGAGGTTTTCGGCTGAAAATGCGTGTATGTATGAGCAAATATTGAAAGAAATTGTAGTATAGTAGTATATTAGGCAGCAGAACTTACCAGGGGATCAATGGGCGACATCTCTTCAATTTTATTTAATCCAAATTTATATCTTTGAGCTTCTATAGCTAATGAGTTGACACTTTTAGGGAAATAATGGGTACCAGTTCGCATATTTACATAATATTCTGGCGGTGTATATCCAGCACCAGGCGATGTCCCATCTGTAGAGTAACCTGTAGAATATGCACTTTCTGGGGATGACAGACTCACCAGAGGTGCAGAAGGATTTCCTTGAAGTGGACTTGGATGAATACCAGTTCTTAATTTACTTCTCCCACCATTGCGATTTTGTGAGTACGAGGAATTTTTTATATCTCCCTTGGGGTTTTGCATCGCGAACTGTGAACCATTTCTTGAAATACATTCTTCGCTGCCTGTACGAAAACTAACTATTATAGGATTTGGCATTTTTGATGGCAACAATCGCCCATATCTTGTGGAAGCATCGTCTTGCGTCTGCTTATTGTCGGAAAATAATGTGGTAGTATGTTTATGTTTTGGAAATTGTTCAGATTTTGGTCTTTCAAAATCATTAATTGTGTTAGCAAGCAGCTTCTCGGGATGCCTTATTAAAGTTCCAAGTTCATCGATTTCTTCGTAGTGTACAGCATTAGGATCCTCGTCTAATGGTTTGGAGTCTGCTAGAGTATGTGATTTCATGTCAGATAAATTTAAAGTAGTATTGGTATTAACGGCTGTACCAAGAGAATGACAAACTGCATTTTGTATATTATTGGAGTGCATTGATGGTTCTTTAGATCCCGTCGACCAAGATAATGAAGAAAACGATGAAGTAGAACAATTGAGTTGGTGTTGTTGCTGTTTAGAAACAATTTTATTGTCTTCGCAAGAATTTTCTCGAGTATTAGGAGCAGTGTGATGATTGCGCAAATACTGCTGACTATGATGCTGAGGTGCATACAAGAAATTCTCTGATTTGGGGGAGATGACATTTTCTCTATCTGGCGACTGCCAACCATAACGACTCTGAGTCTAGAAATTTAAGGATCAAATTAAATGTTATCAATTGTTATTAGTGATATTACACTCACATGATTTTGTATGGGCGATACTTCTCTACGCCTATTGGGACTGGAAATAACGCTACTATTGCATCCTGTAAGATTGGCACTAGAACTATTTGAATTCGTATTGGTCCTATATGGTGATGAACATCCATTGCTATTGTACAGGGTGAATCCTGTAGCCGCATGCTTTTGTTTAAACTGTTCTCCAGTCGGTACGTGATCGGAAGGCGATACATTCTTATTTTTATTGCTTTTTTTACGTGGTCTACCAAGATGGTTTTCCATCCATGTTTTTATTTTAGATCCGAACATTTTATGCTAAATATGAATCATTTGCGTTGACAGTTATTTTAATGCAAATATGAACAAATTTTAAGCGTTTTAGAAAATTGTATGGCACTTCAAATACTGGTGGTTCCTTTTTTTAATATTGGGCGGATATACATAATTGGTCATTTTATTTTTCACTGTAATAAAGTAATATGTTTTAATGCATTCCTTCATTTATTTTGTAAAAATTTTTAGCTGCTGTGTCGAATAAAAGAAAAATAAACTTTAAAGATGTTTTAGTATAAGCAGTAATGTAGTAATGTAGCATTATTATTATTATTATTATTTTTTTTTTTGTTATCTTTTCATTTATACTATTTTATTCAAAATGTCCCCAGGGATCAGTTATGATATTAAGTGGCAGCAGAAATGAGACGAACATAAAAACAAAGTGTTTGTGATTTCATCAAAATAGGTACTAATAATAAAATGCAAAAACTTTTATGTTAACCTAAAAATATCACTTCTTAAATTCTTTTGTTTGTTACATTCACTATGTACTATACTTGTAAATACATAGCGCAGATTTTGATGTGACTATGCATTATTCAAATGAAAACGTTCATACTTACATACATACATATGTATAAGTATTTGCTACTTTTACCATAAAGTAGAATATGTAACTACATTGAAATGTTTTATAACCTTTTTCACAATTTCCTTTTTATTGTTCTAATAACAATTTAAACCAAAAGAAAAAAATTCAATCTCCTCTCCGTCAAACACAAATATAAATATCACCCAACATTTTTACTCGTTTCATAAAGATACTTTTATTTAGCTTGTAGATACAATATGCATGTTTATTTAAATATTTACGTGTGAAAGTATGTATGTTTTCTTCTATTTGCTAAAAGAAGAGGAAGAAGATATGATATCCTCGTGTTTCCTTATTTTTATGACTTAAATAACGTTTACTGTTATTGTAGTTGTTTGCCATTGTGCTGTAATGTAATGTTTACTGTGTTCTTTAGTTTTGTTTTTATTTTACTTTGTTTACATACACTAATGTTAAGATGTGGTATAGCTTTTCTAAATACTCATACATACACTCACTCACATACATATATACTTAGAAAATAGAAACGGTAAATGGAATAATAAGAGCAAGGACAATTTAAAGTTACAATATGAGAGAAATAAGTTGATGAGATGATATGAGATGAAAAGAAATAAGTTGAGATGAGATGAGAGTAGTCCTTACAATATTTTGTATGTAATATTAACCGGAAGTCTGGCACTTAAGGGTGGGTGGTGGTTAACAGAAAAGAAAAAACGTTTAAAGTTTCTTTTTTCTTTTAATTCGATTTTATTTCATTCTGTCGGAATTTCTTAAAGATTATTTTCCAGACTATAATTTTTATATAACTATATTGTATAATTTTTTATTAATATCTGTTCACCAAAATGTTTTTGTTTATTTCACAATAGCACTGACACGTCCGTTGTAATTGACGTAGAATTTTTTAGATTTAAAAAATTTGCAAATACATGTACATATTAATATGTATACTTATGTATATGATTAGGATTATTTTACACAAATATTTTCTTTGATATTTTAATTATAATTTGAATTGAATTAAACCAAAATATAATATTTTAAAAAATTTATAAAATGTGTGTAATTTGCTTACTAAGGCGTTTTGGAATTATTTTTTCATTTACTCCATTGGATACACAAGTGAATATTTGTCGTTAGTGTGTATGTTGTCTGTCTGTCTGCTGAATTAAAATATTTTATGCAAAATCTGTGAGTCTGCGATTTTATGCCGTTAATAAGTGTTATTCTAAAGGAGAACAAAAAGCAACTAAAATTTCTTCCGTAGACAAATTGTCCTCCGTGGAGCTGCAGAATTCACTTGTACAGTTTGGTGCTAAAATACTGCGTGTTTTCTCTCAAATTTTATTTTCAGTGCTTTTTTTTCCATTTTCATGCACTTGCGCAATTTTGTTTCATTTGTTTGAGTAAGTGTTTTTAGATACACGGGTGGCATGTGTTTGCATCCGTTTGTTGACATCTCCACTCCACTACTTCAGAGGATGTGTCGTTATTTATTTGTTGAACTTGTTTTGCATTTCTATACGTAGCAATAAATGTACTTTCCTGCTCGGTTAGCTACAGTTATTTAGTAGCATTTAATTTACCAAATACTTAATGCATAATGGTGAACATTACATGTGTATCCCAAGTAAAGACACAAACATTAGCGTGGCCTCAAAATGGAAGTTGCTGATGTTCCCAACGAAAAGATTTCATTTCTCAAAATGTATTTGGTGAGCTGTAGCAATAAGGTTTTTATAACTTTTTCATATTTCTAGCAAATATAGTACCTAATCCCCTTGAGTGACGATTTCAATGACATATCACAATTTCTTATACGACTCTAAATTATTACATTTTGTTACCTTTTATATTATGATCTTGCTCAATAAATATTGAAACCAGGACAAATTAAAAAAAAACCGGTATCTTCGAATCAATTAAACTATTAATAAACATTGTAGTTGGGAACATTGACACCATAGTTTTTCTTCAAACAAACGGTGCCACCCTAATATGCATACATACATATGTATCTCAAAATTTTATAATATCACAATGCGGGGTATATTTTGCGAATTATTTAAAATTTTTAAAGGCATAGTGGAATTTTTAAAATTATTACTTTAAATCTTAATCTGAAATGGTAAGCTTTTTACTTTTTTCTATCAGTAGCCATTATTTTTAAGTTATGTACAATGTTAATATGATAATACATTTAAGTAACCTATGAGCAAAGATTTGGCGCCTTTTGACAATTTCCATAACTTATGCATGCATTCAGAATTTAAAACAAAAACAAAACAGCAAAAAGCACATGGCACAAACTCTGCATACATTTTGGACAAATAATAAGAAAAGCCGGCCAATACAAATAATAACAAATTAAGATGAGATAGATGTTTTATAACACGCAGGACCTGACGAATGAGAGCAAACTTTTAACGAAAATAGATACATATATAAATACTGCGAGAGAATCATAGAGGACCTCAGTTCGTTTTTGAACTTCGAACTCTTTAGACGGGTAATACAGTTTAGCGGAAATAAAAGGTTTAAAATTATAAGTGAATAATTAAATACAAATAATTATCTTAAACAATTAATTGTACATAATATAAAAGTACTTTATGAAATATAAAAAACCGATTATGAATACATATTTTAAATATAATTGTATTTTTGATTAAATGTATTGATTTAAATTCCACACACACAAAATAAATTAGATAACACTATAGACAAGGAAGCACACATAATATTTCCATCTTTATACTCGAATCAAGCAATATAGATATATTTGGTGTAGAGAAATTATAAAAAAACGATTTCTAAATACGAGTTTAATAAAACACTTTTTCTTAAATTTATTAAATGATGAAGAAAAAATTAAAACTACTAATAAAAATTAATAATAATGATACATAAAATAAATGTGAAAATACATACATAAATTTTTATTTATTAGTCGCACCTAATTTTATTTATTTAAAAATTATTAACATTAAGTATTAACAGTGAAAAATGTTCTATAATTCAATCTGATTAGAGTTATAATCGAGTGTATAAAAAATAAAAAAAATATTTAATACATTTAGATATGTATGTTTGTATGTGCTTATACTGACTTCCGTTTTTTGAATAATTGAGAATATATTATGTGCATATGTGCATATATGTATGAGTGTATGCATATGTACATTAGGGACATAACTTTTAGAAAATTTCAAATCGACCCTATCCATTACACATGGATATCAAAAAGTACGAGCATTAAAAAAGTTTATGCGGAAAATGATTTAAATTTTACAATATATGCTCTAAAAACTTTTTAATTTTTTATTTATTGTTTCATTACCTTTAGTACAAGTAAGACTAAGATTTTCATAAGGTACCACAAACAATAATATCATTTAGAATTGTGTTAGAAATGTTGATAAATTTTCATAAACATAAACTACTGCCATTGTATACTTCTTGCAAATTTAGTATCCATAATGTAGACTTTATGTAAATGTCTTTTTAGAAAATAGATTAAACGCGGAAGGTTTTTACATCAAAATGACACAAATAAATTGTTTTCGTTATGAATACACTACTGGATAATTATCAATACATTAATGGTTAATTTTGTTTATGACCCTTATGTTCATACATAAATACTTTAGTATATGTTTACGAGTTTTATCATTTTTATATAATGATAAAAGTATCCTTTTGCTTTCATTTTAAGCAACGGCGACAGCAGATTTTAAACAATAGAGTCATGCAGTTCTCAATTTTTTCTTTTCTCTTTCAATTAGTATTATTTTTTATGTTTTTGATTTTCGTTTTAGTTATTATTTAAATTTTTATTTATCTATTTAATTATCATTTAATCAAATCTACATGCATATGCAAAAGTTTGTTTTCGTGCAAATGTGTAGTATATACATACAAACATACATACTTAGTATAAGTAGTATATACGTATTTATACTATATATGCGAGTCCTTGACGAAGGATGTTGTTTGTATATTTCACTAACGTGTCGTTTTATCTTAATCATATTAAATCAATAATATAAATATAATAACATAAAAAACGGCAAAATATTTAAAATTAAATCTTTGCAATTTTAGTTAACTGAAAAAAATCATAAACATTTTTTTGCAAAAAAACGATATATTTTTATTTTAAATAAAAAATGTTACTTCTGCAAGTTCCGTACAATCATCTGCAGCATATGCGCCACAAACCAATGTGGACATTTCTATTTCTTCTAATAATTGTTGTTGTATTCTTTGATAAGACATCGGCTAATGCTGAAACTGAACAACCCCAAACTACTACCCCTGAACCAGGTGAGTTATAATTTTATATTATAATAAATTTATTAACTTATTTACTTAATACTGTGTCCCGAGCTAAAGTGCATTATTTTTCCATTGCACTACTATTTTCAAATTATAATATAGATTGTTCTAATAACAAATTTGTTGTAATTTTTTGAAATTTTTAAACCATTTAAAACAGGTTAAAGGAATTTTTTTTTTCTTGGACCAGCACAATACATTGTGCTGGAACTAGGAAAATATGTTGTGGGAGGGAGGATAAAGGGAGTAGTGTTTGTGCGGGGAATTTTTCTCCAGGAAGTATGTGTAGTATGCAGTATTTGTTTTTATTATAAAAAACACAAACAAACATATAAATATATGAAGATTGTATATACATACATATGTATGTTTATTCTACGTATTTATATCTTAAGCCCTGAACCAAAGCAGGTGAACACTTTTAAATATAGTTTAATTGTGGAATTTCAGATGCATCTCCGGGATGCAAAGCTCCGGATATACGATTCACCGTGATTAAACCCGAGACAACCACCCAACAGCCTTATGCTAAATTTGAAACAACGCAAGTTTATCCTCCAGACGATTTAACAACCGGAGATGTGGAATATGTTGAAAAGATCAATATTGATCTGACAGGACGTCATAACGGCAATCAAATGGGCGGCATTGTGAATCCCTATCAGGTCAATATCAATGATCATCGTGCAGGCTACCATGCTAATGATATGGCTGCAGGTGATGAACAAGACGATGAGGACGACGAAGATGACGACGATGAAGATGAAAATGAGGAGTTCACTGATGCTGACGGAGTAGCAAAGAAAAAAAGTAACCAAAACCGTAAAATGAATGACAAAAATAGACGATCTGGTTCGGGTAGAAGAAGGCGTATTGAAAATGAAAACGGCCAAACTCGTGGCAGAGGAAGTCGTTATAAACGGCAAGTTATACATCACGATCCCGATGCATCAGCAGACACCGACAAGTGGAGTGGTAGTAAATTAGCCGCTGAAGGGGATGTTTATTACATACATATTGACGATATTCTAAAATCCCAGTCCCCCAACGAACATCTAAAGCTTAAATTGTATAAAATGAAGCAAAAAGTAAAGAAGCCCAAAAAGTCAAATTGTACCGAACACCATTGTAACAAACGTGATCAATCTTTGACGAAAAAGCGTACAGGACTCGAGGAAAAGCCAAAATTTAAACAATTTGCAAAAAATCATCGTAGACGTCGCGGCGATAGCCATGAACTAAAAGATGTTAAAAATTCTCAACATCAAAGTCAGAAACCTATACCAAATATTAATCCGCGTAAAAGACGTGATCTAGACAATGAACCTCACGAGCGACATCATTACGAGAACGTTGGCAATCATTTGTCTGCCAAAACTATTGAAATGAACGAGTTCAAAGGCAATGAAACCGTACCACCATTGGAACAAACTACAGAGGTTGAGGATGATGCCCAAATGTACTCAAATATGAGTCACAATGAAGCATTACAGCGCGTTAAGCGTAAATCAGGCAAAACCACCGGCGCTCTTAGTCGTCCCAAGGGTGGTGGCGAATCTAGTTCAAAGTCAACAAGTCGCAAAGATAAAGGTAAGAAATATATCTTGATCCCTGTTTCAAATAATCAAAATTACACAAAAATTAAAAAAAATTAAGAAAAATACTTATGTATTTAAATTTAAATTATTTATTCATATCGAGACGATTAAATTTATTCCATAATAATGTATTAAACATTAATATTTTTTAATATAAGTAATTTATATTTGATATTTTTCTTTCCTCTAGGCATTTTTGACGAAGAGGGCACCCATTATCCTGTACACACTGATGAGGGGGAATCAGATGAAGAGGACGAAGAAGAAGATGAAATTGATATACAACAACAATTTACGGAAGTTTCAGAAATACGTTTCCCCGGAGAAATAGGTCCATTAGGTGACCGACGTCTATGTAAAATTCGATGCATTAAAGGCAAATGGGTGGGCCCACTATGTGCAACAAACGAGGAGGGTAAGTGAACCGAAAGCTCATCATTACACACATCTATCTAACTCAAAAATATCTTGGATGAGTTTTGTTGGTTTCAAACGACAAATATACCACATAAATGTAAAAACTATTCATAATAATCAAAGAAAAAAATAAACCAAAGTTTTTTATTGATTAAACAAAAATTTACTGCCAATCATCATGTGTAACGATAAAAATTTGAAAACAAAAAAAAATAAAAAGGCTCATTCATAATTACATACTATACAATCCGGTAGATACATAATTTATGGCACCATATTATTTATTCCAAATTTGTACAACACTTTTATATTGTAAAAAACAAAGCTAAAAAAACATGCAAAAAATACAATAATATTTACTAAAAATAAAAAAAAATTAAAATCACGCACAAATATGTAATGCTTCTTAGTATATAAACAAATAGAGAAACACATACTTACATCACTAATACAAACTTTATAATTGTAGCAACAAATAGCGGTTAATTGCAATAAAATAATAATACTTGAATCAAAAATCATACAATTACTATTTATTTACTTGCACACATTTATTTAACACAATTACATTCTTCTTTCTATACCCACCATCAAAAACGATGAGGGGTATATTGATTTTGTCATTCCTTTCGTAACACATCGAAATATTGATCATAGATCCACAAAAGTATAAATATTCTGGGTCCTTAAGATGATCTAGCCATGTCTGTCCGTCTGATAAAAGCACGATAGAGTCTGAACGGAAAGAGCTATAGGGTTGAAATTTTACACAGATATTCCATATTAGTAAGGTTTGTTTTGTGTTAAAACTGAGCAACATAGGTCCATGTTTTCGTATAGCCCCCTTACATTCGGCCCCCGAAACACAGCTCTAACAGTGTGTTTTAAAAATGCGAGGTTAGCGATGAAATTGGACATAAGCAGGCAAATTCTCATTTCCAAATTTTAAGATTATCGGTTCATAATTGAGGAACACCTTATATACGGTTCTCTCCAAAAAAAAAATTACTTTAAAGCCCATTAGAAGTAATTTTCTTATGTTCAAAATGAAAAGAAAATGACTTTAAAGCTCACTACTTTCTTCAAAATACGAGTATAGCGCTGAAATTTTGAAACAAGTAAATTTCTTATGAGTACATATCTATTTACCGACTTTTATGAAAATCGGTCCATAATTGGCCGTACCCTTATATAAGGCTCCCTTCAGAAATTGACTTAAACGCACATTACTGGCTTAAAAATGTGAGTATAGTTATGAAATTCGATACACAAAAGTAAGTTTCTTACAAGCCAAAGCCTCATAATAATATCAACCTAATGTTAATAGGAGAGCATTCCATTTACTACATACGGTTTGATGGTGGGTATAAAGATTCGGCATAGTCGAATATAATAATCTTACTTGTTTGGTTTGTAATATTAATCGTATATAATTTTAGAGTTGTATATTTCTTTATAAAAATACATATAATTGTGAAAACCTTGTTTTAGATGAAAATGGAAATGTGAAATTTCAACCGTTATACAAATCGTGCCACGTTCAAAGAATACCGCCTTATTTATTGTTGAGTTATCGAAACATTTCAGTGGTAAGTTAATCAATCAATCAATCAAAATTTCTGTTTTTCTCTGATTCTCTATTTTTCACACACACTCTCTTTCAATTTCAATCCCAAACAAATTTCTTTCACATGTACACGAATTAAATAAAATATATAATGCACCGTTTCTTATACTTATACATATATGTATACATACATTCATTCATACACATACAAACAAACATACATTAATACTTACAAATGTGTATAAGATGTATATACATAATCCATTTATAAAATTTTAATACTAATTTAACAAAACCACTTAACACATTGAAATAAGTGAATATAAAATATAATTATACGATCGAAATCTGCAGCTCATGTATTTCTATAATTATAAATTATTTTTTAAAAGCCAATGTGTTCATTATTTCATTGAATTTCGTTTCACAATCCTGAATAGAATTCTAGTAGTAGACTCACAAATGTTCTTACTTATCTAATTGATCAAAAAGTGGCCGATATATTTCTGAAGAGAGAATAAAATTGTATAATTTTTGTTTTTTTATTTTTTTTTCCTTTTTTCTATTCTTTTTAAATTTTTTTACAGAACCCCATCACCCGTGCTCGTCGTTATCGTACGGTTAAATCGAATTTAATTTCAAATACACAAATTGTGAGTTATTTACTAATGGTCCTTTCAAAACTTAAAATACACAGTAAATAGGACCTTAACAAAAATCTCAATTCTTTAAAACATTTTTAACTTAAATTTATCACCAAAATATGTACTAACTTACTTACTTACTTTCATATGCATAATGTTTAGAGCATTTTTTGTAGTTGTATTTGAATTTTACGAAACAAACATTGCAGCTTTTGATTATAATAAAAAATAAATAATTTATTTCCTACTTTCTGTTAATAAAAAATAATCAGACAAAGTATAGGACCATTCTTCATCAAAACAGTGGCGTTTATTGTTTCTTAATAATGGCCCAAAAATAATTATAATAACCGGAATAAAAAAGTATAAATGTAATGTAATAAAATTACGCAAATTTTTAGTCATTAAACGACCAAATCTAGCAAAAACTTTCGTAAAGCTATCATAGCCTATAAAATAACAATACTATCATTACCGCTAAACCGAAATCATTGCAATTGTCAAAAATTAAATTAACTTAGTTTTAAAGTAAATTTTTAAAATTTCATGTCAGTTATTCATTTAACTCTTAATTAAAATTTTCATTTTTACTAACGGAGTTTAAATAGACCAATGACCCTTTAAAATGTCCATTAGTTTACTTTGTTAAAAATAAACAAGCGTAATCTATTAACATTTTTGAAATCAAAAATTTTGCTAAAATTTTTTACTTTGTATGTACGTATGAGTAATATGTATTAATTATATTAAAAAATATTTTTATACGACTATAATTCAAAGAATGAAAGTCATGTAAATAATATGAAATACAAATTAATTTAGCAGTCAATTTATAAAAAAACACATTTTAGAATAATTTTTTGAATTTAATGATGTAAATGTTTAAAAGTTATAAAATATTTAACATGCCTTTCTAACATCGTGCAAATTTTCTCTATATACCATTGTACATAATATTAATAACTAAATGTTCTGCAATAAAAACTTGAGTTTTCAATCTCACCCTTAATGGATAATAAACTTGTATAGAGGTAACAAACGAGTAATTAGGAATTAAAAAATGCCACTGTTTTATATGTCTACACATACACTACAGCACAACAAAAGTTAGAAGATATTTATGATACCACACATACATACATACATTCGTATTATTTGAACCACAACATTAGAACGTTTAGAGTAAGAAAGAACATGATACTTGTTTTTGTTAAATCTCACTATTCACTACTATTTACTTATCACTATTCACTAAAGTATTATGCACGCTTAATCGCAATAAATGTAATTTATTTTGTGTCTTTCTCCTTTATCTCGTTTTCTTTCTATATTTATTCTCTCGGATCCATTGTTCTGAATCTAAACATGTGTATGCCAATGTACCATCATCGTCTTCATTTCTGTTCTGCTCTGCTCTGTATCTTTGTTTCTCTATTAATATTTCTATATCTTTTATGATATATCACCAATGTTTTTATTCAAAATGTCATACACACGCACATTACGCATGGTATCAAAAAATATATACATACATATCTTCGTATGTATATGTTCGAATTCAATTCTTAAAAAAACTATGATATCATCCGAATACGAATGACTTAAAACGATCTAAATGTAATTATATTACTGGCGTTGAAATAATGATTTTTACTAGAATGTGGGCTGGGACCTGCCTCATGGACATTCGCTGCAAGCTAGGTGTAAAGATCTGGGTATGTACAAACTGTTGGGAGAATCGAGGGTATTATGTTCAAACGGATTGTGGGCACCACGTATGCCATCGTGTGTACCGACAACTTTATTGACGAATTTTTCGGATGACAGCGCCCCATCCATTAAATATAGAATAATCAATGGTTCAGGATCCTTTGAACCATCAGGAATACTGGCTGTTTTGCCAAATAGTACCATATTGCTCGACTGTATTTATCCGCGAGCAAGAGGTATTCCCGATTGGAGTTGGACTAGTTGGTACATGCAGTATGAAACGGGTAAAACTATACGAGTCTATTATATTAATACCATGGTCAATAACATTTCTTCCCTCTGTTTAGGATGGTCCAATGAGGATAAAAATTTTCGCTACCGCTTAACAATTAAGTACATGGGAAATGGAGACTCGGGAACATTTACTTGCACTTCACCGCGCGGACTAACGAATAGTGTTGCTATAATCATGGCCACATCCACTTGCCCGCAGCTTCCAGAACCGGCGTTACCGCTCAGCTTACGATTGGAAGGCGATAAGCTTGGCCAGCGGGCAATGTATCGTTGCCCACCAGGCTTCCGAGTCGATGGTATTGCCAATGCAACTTGTTTAGCTTCCGGTAATTGGTCATCGCCGCCACCAACTTGTCAAGCTGTACAATGTCCACGTTTGATTTTAGATGATCCTCACCTAAGCTTAGTCGAATTGAATACATCTGCTTGGGGGCGGGCGGTGTTCAAATGCCAGTGGGGCTTCAAATTGACCGGTCCACCGGGTTTGGAATGTGATCCGACGGGCGTGTGGAGTGGTCCAGTCCCAAGATGTAGAGGTTAGTCTTTATAAATATACGCAAATCTAAATATAAGTACATATTCAAATACATTATATTATTTTTCCCCTTTCTCTCTGCAACCTGTTACTATAGCAATTCAATGCCCAACACCCATTCCACCATTAAATGGTCGCATAGGTGGCACTAACATAAATCAGCGGCGTCTTACAGTAGGCGCTTTAATCACTTTCAGCTGCAACGAGGGCCATACGCTAGTCGGTGAGCCTAGTATCATTTGCACAGAAAGTGGTTTGTGGTCACATCCTCCACCATTCTGTAAGTAGAATTAAAAACATATTCATACATATATGTATGTGTATGTAAATACATATACAACAGCAACAACTGTATGCACACCAATCCCTCAGTGAATGGGTAAGTGCTCAGTCGTTAATCAATACTAATTTAAAAAAAGCAAAAAAAGATAAAATAGGAAAGTTTACTATATTTAGAGACAGTTTCTATGTATTGTACTACTTATATGTATGAATATCATTGTCTTCGCTTCTCCAAATATTTTTCATTTAATAATATACATTGGTTTTCGATCTTACTATATAGTCAAATATTAATTAGTATTTTAAAAATTTTTAAATAGAATATGTTTATCATAGCCTTTCGGTACAAATACACCAATCTCTTGTACAACACGGTTGACACTATATACAAAAATATATTAGAGACAGATAAGTGGCGTCTAACGAGCCGCGTTGTACATGGGATCATTGGCGAATCGGATGTTAAAATACTACTATAGCAATATTTTGAATATAATAAAACTTTTTTGATTTAGGTAAATCACAATGCCCATATCCTGGTGATCCACCTAATGGCTTATTAGCGCCGTTGAAATTTAACTATGACTCTGGTGATTACATTAGTGTACAGTGTAGGCCCGGGTACGTGCAGTATAGTGAAAATGGACCACCAGAACGTCCAAAATGTCAACCGGATGGTAATTGGTCTGGTCCCGTTCCCAAGTGTCGTAGTTATGAAGAAGTGTAGCTGATAAAAATGGCCGAACTAATGGAATCTTCCGAATTAATCGATCATCGACTATTTATTCAACATTCTAAGGAATAGTTGTTTAAATATGTACATCTGACTATTCATATCGATAGATAGATGATGAATTAGTTTAACTTAGTTTTATTACTACAATTGTATAAATTCCAAAAGCAAAAGTTGTTAAATTATATTTACCAAAACAAAATGATAATTAAGAAATACAAACATACATATTTACAAACTTAGAGTATATACATACATTCATATTTATATACAGTATGCATAAGAAATATTAAATGTTAAAAAAATCTAATTTAAAAATTCAAACTTTAAATCAAAAAATATAAATATAGCTGTTTGTCTTTAAAGCACAAGATATTTAATATAAGTAATAAAATGCTACACCTCTTTCTCGTCCTAAATACTGCACCGCCTTCTTTCTTTAAAAATAAATACCATATACTATATATATATATATATATATATATAATATATATATTATATATATTATATATATTAATATATATATATATATATATTATATATATATATATATATATAATATATATATATATATATAATATATATATATATATATATATATATATATATATATATATATATATATATCTCAAGATTTCCCAACATACTTTTTGTTTTCTTGCAAATTTTGTTTAAAAAAAGTCGAAATTAAACGATGAAATTTATTTAAAGTTATAAATATATTAAACTACGTAATATGTATACATAAGTATGAATACCTATATTATATTCAAATATTTCTTTCGGGACAATCGACATTAAACATTGAACTGCAATAAGAAAAAAATATTTATTTTTGATCCAGAACAAATTGAATAATTTAAAATTCAATTCAGTTTGCATTCAAATTATGAATTTATTTATATAATATTTTATTTTCGCGTATCGAGCGAAATTTTCGATGAAGTTTGATGTTGATCGATCAATGGCTCTTGCAGTTATCAGCTAGTTTGTATTTTACCATAATCTTGTTAATGCACATTCTACATTCAATGTGATTAATGTTTATAATAAAACAAATTTGGTAATTGCACCTAAATTACATAGTTTTTACCAAAAAAAAATGTTCGGTGTGTACGTTAAAGAACTTTATGTAATTACTGTAAAAATAAAAATATTTTCTGTATTTTCTTGAGGTTATCTGTGTAAATAAATTATTATTACTCTTATATTATATTTCTTTAGAATTCAATTATTAATATGAAAACAACAGATTGTTATAAAATGCTAATTAGAAAAAATGTGATTGTAAAAAATAATACGACTCAATAAATTAAATTAAATAATTACGAAATAAACCGCAATTTTTAATACACAAGGTTTGGTTGGACAAACATTAAAAATTTCAGATTTTTATACTTATTTGTATGGTTTATATATATTAATGCCAATTTTTTCACAAAATGTATATTTCTAAGCAAAATTGACATCTTAATCATTGTGTAGTCTTTTTGGCCCTTAACTGTCATATTATAAAAAAATTAATTGTTTGGTTTTCTAATTACACAAATAAAATGCACAAATTTATACTCAGTTACACGCGACTTCAACAAACCTTTCACATAATACCGCATATTGTATATATGTATATATATATATTTTTTTGGTTTTAATTAGGATGGCGATGCATTAAGCACTCATACTGCCAGGTTATCACACGTTTGTCCTGAGAAAACCCCAACAAACGACATATACCTTCATATAGGAAGTTGGAGCATCCGGACTTAATTTCATCAAAAGTATTAATGGCCTCCGCCAGAAAAAAGTTTTAGAGTTTTAATGGTCTCCACCAGTATATATTTGAGTTTAAATGGTCTCCACCAGGTTAGATCGTGAGTTTTTTATGGTCTCCACCAGTTAAATACATAACCTCTCTCTGAGGTAAAGCCAAAGCACGCGTTTAATGAAGACAACGCATAACTTAGAACAGTTATACGAAGTAGTGCATTAAATTAGTGCGGAGTGAGGAGTAATTCTGTCGAAAGCCCAGCAACAAGCACAAGCCTGACCGTCCTTAAGAAATAAAAACGATGACGCGAGAGTAGTTCCCCAACTCAGACCTGAATTACAACTCTATTGTATATTTGTTTAAGAAAAAAATTAGCATATGGGCATTTCCACCGAAAAGTCAACTTTTGTCACATCACGTCACGCAACATTAAATGCCTATGTCTAGGGAAACAATATACATATTTTAAAAATAGCTTTATGCATATTATAAAGAGGATACCAATCCAAAAGTATGGCCCTAAGATATTGTCAATTAATGTGCGTGACGTGACAAAAAATATACTTTTTGGTGGAAAAGCCCATATACATTTTATTTTATTTAGTTTTTGCTTTTCAGGATATAACATATTTCTAACAATGTAAATAAACGAACAAGTAAGGAGTAAGTAACCTATTGAAACAAGTGTGCAATTAGAGTTTATGCTTTACAAAAATTATGGCAATTGACATAAGAAACAATAATTATCAATGTTTATATTATGACACGACCTCGATTTCAAATGAAATATTATTTTATCAAATAGTAGTAATAATGGAATGAATATTTATATATTTATTTACAGAAATAACAGTGATACTAATAAAATATTAATCACGAATTATTTCTTATATAGAACAACATATGTTTTATTAAAATAAATATAAATAAAATAATTCAGCGCAAATGTAATCTTTTAAATATCCTTCAAAAACTAACCGCGCTACGTTTTCAACATGCATTTTTTTCCTGAAATATTTCCCAATTTTTTCACTTTTATTTTGTTTACTCATTGAAATAGGTTCGATTTAGAGGTGAGCAACTTTTTAATTTCATACTTATTAGAAAATTTGATGTAGCATATAGGGTTTCAGAACTTACTAACAGTAGTGAGGTACTAGATATAACGCTTGTGAGTTCTAAGCATCACAGGTGTATTACGAATTGGACTGTTCTCTATTGGACCATCGATATATTAATTTTATAATTGATACTATAAAAGGGAATAATATTCTTAATAGGAGGGTTCAAACTAATATGCTTCCCATGTCACTTCGGTCTTCCCCTACTATTGAAAGTAAGGATATAGATGCTTTCGTTACAGAATTAACGGAAGTGTTTCGATCAGCGACTAAAATTGCCTGTAAACACTCCACTAATAGAGGACAATCAGAGCCTCCTTGGTGTAATCTTAATATTGCCACGCTAGAGAAGAGAGTCGCAAGTTATTTAATCAGGCAAAGAGATTAAACAATTGGTCTCCCTATAAGTCCTCTACATGGAGGGATTTCTGCTCTAATGTAGAAAGATCTTCTGAAACCAATAGACTTTGTAAAATTTTTCAACTACTCAGGCTGTACAGAGCTACATTCAAAAATCCAGTGGTAGTTAGACCATGTAATCTTTAGAAGTCCTGTTGGATAGGCACTTTCCAGGATGTCAACCCATTGCAAATAATGGCATAACAATGACTAACTTGATTATAACACGATAAAACCTCGCTCTGTTATTGTCAGCATAGAAAGAATGTGTTGGACTCCTAACAGTTTCTATCCATATAAATCACCGAGTTCTGACGAAATTATCCCAGCAGTTTTTTAGAAAAACTAATATCTTGTGATCCTATGGCTGCAGTACGTGGATGAGGTTTGAGATTGGGAAACTATAGAGCAACAGGGTCATAAGCGTCTCAGTGGGTAGGGTCTGCGTTACGCGACTTGCTAATCGTGGCACTCCTCAGGGGGAGTTTCATCTCCTCTGCTGTGGAACGTGGCTATGAACACGCTATTATCTGAAATGGATAGAAGGTTTATGACTGTTGCTTATGCCGACGTAGCGGTGTTGATGTCAGCTAAAATTCTTGATTCAGTATCTATATGCAATAGCTATCTATTTAATCAGCAAGAAGGCAGTTGATGCAACCTGAGAAATGAACCAGAAAGAATTTTCAAGGCAGTAGTTAAACCCATATTGTATTATGGAGTTATTGGAGCAAAATTTACACTGTGCAACCATTGAGTGCACTATGAGAAATATTGCTATACTTATTACAGAAGCAAGGAAGACAACGCCAACCAAAGCACTGATAACCTCTACTCTGCGATCAGATTAAATGACTGTGGTTCGTGGTCTGGTCACAAGAATTATAAAACACTTGGAATCACTGCATTTAAATATTGACTATATTGCATTTCGAAGCCCAACTCTGATAATCGCTTTTGCACCTGGATTCCACAAAGGAATTCCGAATTAAAACCTCAACCAACTCCAGGTGTAATGAGAATTTACACTGATCGCTCCGAGGAGTGGGAATGTGGGTGGAGATTCCTTCATTGAAGGAGTTGGTATTAAATCATCCTTTAAACTGCCTAACTACGATAGTATTCTTCAGACTGAAATCAAACGTGAAGCGAATTGACTAAGGTAGTATTATATACATATGTATATATACGCGGATATATTAACAACATCTATGTTAATCAAACAATGCCAGGGATCTCTTAATGAGATATTAGGATAACGCTATATGGGTCCCATATCACGGTAAGTGACTATTATCTCCTATGCTTTACAAGTGAATCCGGTTGGTTTAGTTCTGGAAACATAGTTATATTAGAACACACTCGTGCGACCACAAGGGTAGCACAACGGGACCAACTTTAATGAACCCAAACGAGCTGATATTTATAGCAATTGCACTCTATACCAAACCTTAATATAAAATGCGTGTATATACTTACCTTGAAATTCTTTTTCATAAAAATATGTAATGGGTCTTTCTTTCGACAACATTTCCAGATATGAAACAAAAATATATATTTAACATTAAAGAAATCAGTAAATTTAACAAACGAGATAATAAACATTTTATTGACAAACTTTAAACCGTCTACAATAAAGGGTGTATAAAAATACATATTTTTACATAAAATACAAACTTTTCGTTGATAATCACTTACACAACCACAAAACAGTCTGTTCAGTTTGTGCGAATTTTCAATACTATTTAAGCAAATACGAAGTAATGTAGATTAGAGTAGAAGAAAAAATCAATAAAATACACAACAAAAAGGCAGCAATTTTCCTATACTTGAATACGGATGCTGAACTAATCCAAGAAAAGGAAAATTGGTGGCTTAATTATGAATTTAACAGCACACACTCATTTCAAATTTCCAATTTTAGTATTTTACTTGTTATTTTTTAAAGTAGAGATATTTCAAAAACAATATAATTGTGTATAATTAAAATCAGGGAATGGATTTTAAGATTGATTGGAGGCAATTAGTTTAATAAGAAATAACATGTACATATAATTTAAGATTTATATGTCGAAATTTTAATCACTAGCGTTAATTGTGATTGTTTTACCCTTAGGATCATCGAAGCGATCCATGGTATTAATATCCATCATCCAGCAAACTCCAATAAATGTGATGGTCAGTAATAGGGCAACAATCAAAAGACCCGACAAAATACCACCTGTGAAGAAACCAACACAATGCCAGGCATCACCAAATACAAAAGTTGCGTTATCGGTGTAACCGAAAGGTGCTTGGAATTGCAAAGAATTCCACTTTAAAGTGTAGGCAGGTACTTTATCAGTAGGAATATTATTTAAAGTCAAATTTCCGCAGAAATATGAAAAATCTGTTGGTGCATACACTTCTGAACTAAGGAACTTGATATTATTATACATTACATTCTTCATGAAGAAATAACCACCAGCGAGAGTTACATCAAAAGTTAATGGCGAACCAGTTGTTGGAGTTAAGGTTACGGACATTTCGGTTGCGTTATCAGCCTTAACAGTCATGCTATTAATATCTAAAACAGTAGCTGAATTTGAATCGTCAATTATGCTCAATGAAGTAAAATAAAGCAAAAGCTTGGAGCTATCACGGAAGATATAACCGTCTGAACTGCCTGCTGTTTCGCGACGTTGACGTTTAAGCACAGATGTTGAGGGGGTAGATGTATAGACGAAGAAAACATTATCACCAAGCTGGGAAGTTACCGAGGCAATAATAGAATCTAAAGGCAGTAGGAAAAACATCAAAATATAAATATATATAAGTATTTTTATTATTTGACATACCATGTGATTTCAAATTGGATCCACGAACTGCAGTGTGATCATCTTCGAATGTTACAAAATTGATTTTACCAGCGGCGGTTTTTAAGGGAGTGGAGAATTTACCAGAAGCGTCTACCGAATTGTACTCTGCTTCCCCATCGAGTTGACGCAAGGCTTCCACGGGATTTTCAACAGCGGCATAAAATGTTTTATCACTAACTCCTTGTAAACGAGCATAGCACGATTTTCCATCAGCGGCATTGGTACACAGGAAATCTTTGTTGGTTAACTGCAAATAATATATACAAATCAATAATCATTGTTATCTTGATATTTAGGTTTATAAACTTACGTCTTTTTCCATGAACACAACCAAGGCCTTATCAGCCAGCAGAGGAGTCACGAGTTTAGCAAATTCATCGCCAGGCACTATTACCAGTGAAGGTTTAGCCACACTGAGATTTTAATATAAAAATATTTTATACATTTTCCTAAGCAATAACTTTAGTATAAACACATACCTGCTGGCGCCCCATAAAAATACTGGAGACTGTTCCGCTGTAGCCAAACCGATGACACACAACGCCAATATCAACGAACTTATCGCCTGCATTTTTCCTTTGTTTCACTTGTTTTTTTCTTCGCAAAATAAATTTAAAACAATTGTGTGAAAAATGAGAACTTTAAAATGAAATCAACAACAAAATTAGGCTTAAAAAATAATGGAAAGTGAAAATATTATCCAAATAAATCAAATTTTCACTATTCCATACGAAAATACGTCGTCGTTGTCCACTACTGTCAAATAATGAAAATTTTTCTTGTTGCATATGACAGTGTCATGTGATTGAAAAGGAGACAAAGCCCTGCGCCGACAAATATTAACGGAGGCGTTGACTGACAATAAATACGTCGGCGGCGGCTTAAAATCTACTTAAGCCGGTTAAGTTTTCAACTAAGTTTAGTTTTTAATATATCAACTATTTTAACCCTTTCCGTGCTTTTATCGAATATATTCGACATTACAATAGACTCTGTTTTTAAGCATTTTTTGGGTATAATATTCAACTATAGTTTTAATTTTTTTCTTTTAGATTAAAATGAAGACTTTATTATATTTATAATTGAGATTTTGAAAGATCTTCCGTATTTTAAAGTATTTAAAAATCATATTTTAAGAAATTGTCACTTATGACTACTTTTTAAAAAGTACTTTTTAACAACGTTTAAAAAACAGCTTCATTTAATGGCCAAAAAAATTGTATTTTAGGAGATCGGACTATGCAGATTTAAATTGTATTGTTATGAAAGAAGTTTAAGAAGACATTTTACAAAAAAATTCATAAAAAATATTGGTGGTACAATTTTATGTTTCGATTTCAATATCATAGAAAACTCAAAAAGTACCAGTTGGAGAATGAAAAGTACCAAAAAATATCACTTGGTACCGGTGTTTCGAAAAACACCCCATTAGCATATTTAGTGTTTCTTGAATAAAATCAAATATTTTCGGCGGCGGTGGCTTTGACATTTTGTTCGGCGGCTAGGCTTAGTCGGCTTAAGCCGAATCGTCGCAAGTCTCTGGAACGAGACTCGATTTCCAGACCAACCTGTGACCGACCGACAGGGTTGCATTTTTTCCAAACAACATAAAATGTGGCAGCCCGTATTTGCCATTAAAGATATTTTTTTGAAATTTTGTGAAAAAATTTTAATTTTATAAAATTTATAAATATTAAAACTATATTCTACTATTTTTAGTTATTTAAAATGTCAAATTTAACAAATACATATCTTGTATTAGTCTGTTCATAAAACAAAAAACAATTTTTAAAAATAACTATTTATATTTAACAAGTTTGGCAACCTTATTGCAAAACTATTAATCGAATAATCGAACAATCGAATTTTTGTCGAAAAAGTCGAAAAGTCTAAGTCGACTATTTTGTTCCAAAAAAGTCAATAACTCGACTATTTTGTTCCAAAATAGTCAATAACTCGACTATCGTCTGTGAAAAAAGTTGCAAAGTCGACTTTGTTAATAAAAGTCGAAAAGTCTGGAAATCGTAAAAAGTCGAAAAGTCGGTAAAGGTTGAAAAAAGTCGAAAACTCGAAAATTGTAGAAACAAGTTAAAAATAGTCGAAAACTTTAAAAAATGGAAAAAAAAGTAAAAATTAGTCGGAAAAAAGTCTAAAAGCCAAAATATCAATACCGAAATAAGTTAAAATACCGATAACTATAAAATACCAATACCGAAATAAGCCAAAATACTGATAATGCTAAAATACCAATACCGAAATATGTAAAAATACCGATACCGCTACCTTATCACCGTTTCCAAACTGTTGCCAACCTTGCCGCAAATCTACTCATTAGTACTTCTACTTCTTAAAGTCGACTTTTCACATATATTCTCATCATGTAAAAGTCACAAATGCAACAGCTGACTACGAACACATTACTAAAAAAGAGGAGAATAAAAAGCTTTATTTTTAATTTTAGTTGAAATATAATTAAAATGTATATACATATATATAACTTATTTTTCTTAAAAATTAGATAAATTTGTGAATGTTTTTACTGTAAAATATTATAAGTGAAACAGTGGGAGTGTAAAAACAGTGAAAGTTCGTTTTGTTAAGAATAAAACTTATTAAAAACAAGTTTTTACATATTGCATTGTTGTTGTTATAAATTCATAAAAGCTTCTCTTTTTGTTAAGTGTTTATTTAGTTATGATCGTCCAATAAATATTTTCTAAATGACAATAAAAACAAAAAATCTTCAGTTTAGTGAAAAAATTGTGGGAAACGGAAGTATTGCAGCAAATTGCAAAGTTATTTTTGCCGAACTATTATTTTACGTAGTATTTATAAAATAACATTGATTAATTTAAAATTACAATACTTATATCATTAACGAAATTAAGATAAACGCAGTAATAACAGTTTTGCATTAAAGTACAAAAAGTATGAGTAGCTAAAAAGTGATATTTCTTTGTTTTAAAATAAATTAAAAGTATTGTAAATAAATGCATACACAACCAAACATCTTTTGTTAAATAGTAATAGCAATTATAAAGGCCATGGCAAGTGATGAAGAAAGGCTTTACGATCCCATAGAGGCAAATGAAGAGAATGATTCAACACAAAATATTGATGCCGCTTCTACCTCCCCGACTACAACAAACTCCAATAATAATGAGGAAGAAGCTGCCTCACAGGCAAATGGAGTAAAACATCGTTGGTTTATTTTGGAGCCGGCGGTTTTCCTGGTCTTTTTATCCATGTATTTATCCTGTAAGTATAAATATATAAATAATATTAATTGTAAATTGCATAGGTATTTATTTCTCATTACAGCCACCGTTTATCAAAACCAATTATTGTATCAGACATGTATTTATATTAAACACTACAACGACACCGTATGCCAACCGCTTTTAGGTGTTCAACCTGAGTCTGAAGAGGTTCGAGTAAGTACCTACCTACGTTTGTCATAATCAGAGCAACTGAAAAAAATTATATTCAAAACGAAAAATATTTTTCAAAAACAAAAATATACGTACGCTTAAATATGTATGTATGTACATTGGGTATGCATTTAAAAATTTACATTTTATTTAACATGTAGTTTTATTAAAATCATTATAAATAATTCAAGACTTTATAAATCTTGTAAATAAATCCTAAATGAAACCTTTCTTTATTTATTTGAAATATAATTCTAATTTTGTAATTAGCTCTTTAGTGTAGTACTTCTACTTTAAACATTTAACACTTATTTTTATTCTATTATTATTTCTAATCAAATTTCATACTTTCGAATTGCTACACTACAGCTTTAATTCACTTTTATTCAAACTCTTTTTAATAAATAGATTAAACTTAAACTAAATTTAATATTGAAAAATAATGGTTGACGTGCTTTAATTCGAAATAAATGATTAAATTCAAACAAAGTTTAATTAGTATAATGGATAAATTATTAAATAATATATGATACAAGATAAACTTTGTTTAAAATGCTTGGGATAAAATATACAAAAACATTCTGTAAATTTAAAATATACAAAAGCAATTCGCAAAATATGTTCAATAAGAAGGTTAGAAAAATAGATTTAGATAAATTAATTACATATTAATTAAACCACTAAGATTTATTTAAAAAAACACGTTTTAAAAAGAATCATTTAAATAAGGGTAAATGAAATAAATGAAAAATGTACCTACATACATGTATGTAAAAGATGGAAATATTAAAAAAATCAAACAATGATAACACATTTATTAAAATTTCATTGTTATTTTATGCATGTGTTATGAATTATGGTTATCTGTACTGTTAAACTCTAAACAATAGCAAAAATCAGGGCGTACATTTATTTTAATATACATTTTGTTTCACTTACATTTAATTGTTTAGTTCTTATCACTTGCATTAGAACAATAAAAAATTAAAACAAAATATGTATGTATATTGCTAACAGCAATAAATTTACTGATGTATGCATATATCTCTTCAAAAGACGTATGACTCTAATCCCCATTATCACAATTTCTGGTTATATTTTATCTTAAGGTTAAATTGAAAGTTTTCATACAAAAAATATTATAATCGGCAAAATAACTTTCGGTTAAACGTTAATCAGAGGTGGAGATAACGGGGCTAATAGAGTATTTGAAAAGTCTTGTAATTAGTTTAAATCAAATTAAAAATTTAAATTTTTCTTCTTTTTTTTTTGGTGAAGAAACATTTTTTAACTAATTTATATTAAGCAGTCGAAGTTCGAAAAATCACAGTTAATATCTTTTTATTTTTAAACGCATATTTATCAAAATGACTTGATCCCTAAAAATCGCAACTTTTAATTTCTTAAAATACATAGATACATATTTATTTATTTTAGAACTAACATCTCTTTTATTTGTTTCGACATTATTTACAATTACAAATATATTATATGCCAAAAAAATTTGCAAATAATGGATAGGGTTTTTTAGAAAAAAATTGGATAGGTGTAACTGTACTCTAACGATTGTCTTTTATCATACAATTATTTAAATTAAATTATTTTGCCGACTATAGGAAAATTTTATTTTCTGATTTTAAAATGGGCTAATTTTAATACAAATTGAAGATGATATATTTCGAATTAGAATCTTTAATAATATAAGATTATGAATTTTTCACGAGATACTCTAATGTATATACTTCTGTAGTATTTCTAAGTATAAATTAAATGTGATTAACAAAAAAGTACAAATTTTAAGTACAAATTAAATGTAATTAACAAAAAAAAAAAAAAAACTAAAAACTTGATGATTCATTATAATTTTTTTAACTAATTGATAATTGTCGACTATTTAATTGGTTGACAATATCTATTTATCTATTTTTTAACACTCTAAGCGCATTGAAATTGAAGTGCAACCGTATGTTGCTAAAATCCTAATGGCTCGTTCATTGTTGGAAAGTATTATTCCAGCCATTGTGAGTTTATTTATAGGACCCTGGTCAGATAAGTTCGGACGCAGACCAATTGTTTTGACCACATTCACCGGTAAGATACAAATAAAATTCCAAGGCTTAAATTGCCAATTTATATCGTATTATTTCTTAAAGGCTATTTGACGGGTTCAGTTATTTTAACAACTTTAACATATATATCAACTAAAACTGCTGTTAGCCCATGGGTATTCTTGTTATGTTCTGTACCCTCTGTGCTAAGTGGGGGCACATGTGCATTAATAACTGGTATATATTGTTACATATCTGATGTCGCAAAAGAAAAAAACAGGGCTTTGAGGTAAAATTATAATATATTTATTTACGGCTCAAATAGTTCTTTTGATGTTGTTCTTTTGTAGAATGGTTTTAAATGAGGCTTCCCTATGTGCTGGTATGATGGTGGGAAACGTTGCTAGTGGATATTTGTATGCAGCCACCGACGCAGTAACAGTGTTTATCATATCGTCGTCTCTAATGTTATTAGCTTTACTTTATGTCATTGTATTTGTAGTGGAAAGTTTGAAGCCTGAACAAATACATGCTGGTGTAAGTTTTAATCAACTTAATTATAATAAATACACATTCTTTTAAAACCTCTATCCATAGTCTAAAGTACGAGAGTTCTTCCGCTTTGATTTGGTAAAAGATTTAATACAAACTTGCTTAAAGAGAAGGCCCAATTATGATCGTATTATTATTTGGTTAACTATGATGGCGTTAACAGTAGCTATATTCACCATGGGTAAGATATAAATGCAAAACAATATATGTAAATAATACCAAGATAATAAATAAAAGTTGTACTTTTCAGAGGGCGATTCTAATGTGACTTATTTATTCGTTCGCAAACAGTTCGAATGGACATTAAAAGATTTCAGTATATTTAATGCGGCTCGAATAGTTGTACAAATTATTGGCAGTATTCTTGGCATGTTTATTTTAAGAAGGGTAAATTATGCGTGGTTTAACTGCGTTGCACAACAAACATTTAAATATTATACTTTTCTCTAGATATTCAAATTTTCAATTGTATCGATGACTATGATTTCTTTGGCAAGTTGTGTTCTCGAAAGTACGGTAAGAGCTACTGCAATATATTGGTGGCAATTATATTTAGGTTTATGCTTCGGTTTTATGCGAGGTATAATGGGACCAATGTCTAGAGCAATATTATCACATGTAGCGCCTTCTACGGAAGTTGGTAAGTTACATAAAGAAAACCGAAGTAATGCATAATTTGATAACGTATTTTTAGGTAAAATATTTGCTTTGACAACATCAATGGAGTCGTTATCACCACTAATAGCAGCTCCTTTATATACACTAGTATATAATGCAACATTAGTTTACTATCCAGGCTTATTTAATTTTATTAGTGCTGGCTTATATCTGTTATGTTTTACTTTCATATCGTAAGTTTTGAGAATAAGATTTTCAATCCAAAATCCTGCACTTTTAAAAATATAACATTTATTTCAGAACAATTTATGGAATACAGAAATCTATGGGACAAAACGCTACATATCAAGCGATAGGTAGTTAATTATTATAAACTAGATAATTTTTATACATATATAAATATTGAATATTAGCATAATTTTGTGATCTTTAAGAATAATGAGTGATATCAAATACATTTGATAATAAATCATATAAATAACAAACGCACAAAGTAGGATACTTACAATTACACCTACATATTTTAAATGTACGGAAAATATTTAATTCTTGTTTTTTTATGACGCGTTAAAATGTATAACTGTAATTAATGTTTGTTATTGAAAAATGTTTAAATAAATATACAATTGGTAATTTGTTTGTATGTGTTTTATTCACTAAAGCGGAATCTAAATAGTAATTTGACTAAAAACAAAGTTCTATAAATAACGGATGTGCATCAGTGATATCGGATTATTATTTTAATATTTGACCATAATGTTCTCTGTTATTAAATTTAAAGCGTAAAACAAATCTAAAACGAAAAATAATTTAATAGTTCACACTTTCAATAATAAAATAACAAAAACACTCACAGTAAAAATATAAATGCAAAGAAATATAGTATTGCGCTGAATATATTAAACAAACCGGGAAATGATGTTATAGATGCTTTATAAATGATTGTGTATAATGGGGCTGCCAAAAATGGAGCAATTGACTGTAGAATATTTTTAATTGAGAAGATTTTACCTGGAATTAGTACAAAAATTGTTAAATAAATTATTTTTTTTCTGAATAGTTTTAATCATTTTAAGAATAAGCACCTAAATCTGTGGCTGGAACAATATTTGAAACAATTGTACGACACATTGGACCACCAACGGCTTTCAAAGCTCCGGCAGCAATTCCGACATATAAATGCCATGGTTCCGTTGCTATACCTTGTATAACGCTACGAATAATGTCACTTAAAAAGGCAATTAGTGCTAAAGTCACCACTGATAAATGAAATACCTGTAAAAAGTAATAAATAAACGTTATATAAATAAAACTGTAGATTTTAGCATGTATGTATGTAAGTAATTGTGATGTTGGACCTTTCGCATTATTAAAAATCCAATTAATGCACCAAACACAGATGTAACGTGACTTATAGTTTCATAGAAGGTAAATTCTCTTATTGTCCACTGGAATTTTTCACGTACAAATAAGTAAAATACTGTCATTGCTCCATCCAAGACGAAAATTGCCAAAAACATTGTGCCGGTAACTAATAAAATTATGCTGCGGTCATAATAAGGTCGTGTCTTAAAGCATGTAATCCACATATCCTTGACATGTCTGTAGCTAAACAAACCAGGAGTTTTTGGTTCCACAGTCGCCTCATAGCCATCGTTGTTTTTCTTCTCCGACGAACAATTTTTTACTACTTTTGATACTTCTTCACCATCTCTTCGTAGATCAACATCGCGAAAATTATCATTGTCGATATTTTTCTTTTCATGTTCATTATAACTTGGCTTCAATTCCAATGGATATGATAATATTGTGCATTTCATCGTAAGTTCATTGCAACAGGTCTTCACTTCAGTCGATTCAGATTCTTTGGATTTGAATTGTAGGCTTTCCGGAACATATAATGCTATGTAAGCAGTAGCTAAACACATCAATATACCAGATAAGGAGAACGTAAAGGTGGCACTTGTGGCAGCATACACAAAACTGGAGAGTAATGAACCCACCATAAGACCAACTGATAAAAACGCTTCCAAAGAAATCATTCTGAAAATTAAATTAAAAAAATCTAGTTTAACAAACACTTTTAAAGAATTATAAATTTTTCAACAGCATTCGCATGAATTGTTTCTAAGAATTTTGTAAATTCCGTCGGAATGATTAAATTTTGTTCAAATTTAAAGCGAATTAATTTCAAACAAATTTAATTTTTGTCATTGTTTCACTTACCTGTACGGCCTAGTTTTAGTATCTGTCACGTCAGATATAAAACAAAACGCCGCTACCGAAAACACACAATTACCACCAAGTATGGAGTGGGGAATTACGGCCAATATATAATACCAAGGATTAACAGGATAATATCGAGATAGTTCGCAAATTACTGCCGCAATAACATAAGTACAAGAAAAACCTTAAACCAAAAATATCAAATTTTTTCATGATTTAACGATTTTTTAAACTATAAGGTTTGTCCCTATTGGAATATAGAATTTACGAATTACCTATCATTGATACCAACAAAAGTGGCTTACGACCATAATGGTCCGACCATGAACCAATAAATACACCACAAATCGCTGGAACTATACTTTCCAAAAGAGTTCGTATCATAAATAAATTTGCTACATATGGTTGAATTTCAGTTTCGATTTCCTAGAACAAACAATTTAATTTTAATTCTTTATCATAAAATAATAAAGAGTAAAAGTTCACCTGCAAGTATCCGGTAACATTTTTTGTTCCTAATTGCAGGCAATCGCTTTCGTTGTAACGAAAAATTGTGGTGCATGCTTGATATATAACTTCATTTCTCATAATAGTTCCTTATTTAATTGAAAAAAAAGACATTTTGAAAATATTAATTGTCGAGTCAACAGAGAGAGGGCAGGCTGATATGTGCGACAACGTAGTTCTAGAGCTTATACCTGATAAACTGTGTGAAAATACCAAAATAAAAACAATGGGTTCGATGTAAAACATATGAAAAAACTTTCCCCACTGATATTGCTGTATTTGTCTCCACATTGATCTTGCTGATGATTCTACCATTTTTAACGACACTTAATAAACTGATATATTCGAAAATTAGACAAAAATTGTATTTAAACTAATTATTGTTATTTATTTTTCGTACTTATTTTAAGTTTTCGCATCAAAGTTTGTGTTTAAACTAAAGTTTACACTATAATCAATTCTCTCGTTAACTTCTCTCCAATGAAGCTTTTGATGAAATCAGTTTTATATCAATTATTATAAATGATCGCATGTAGTTTTTTTTATAAATTTTATTTTGTTTTTGGTTTGTTATACAATGTTATTTACATTTAAAAGTTTTTTTATATTTCGATATTTTAATATGTATGTGTTATGTTACGGGAGATAAACATTTCTTTTTTACTTTTATTTATTTATGTGATATATGTACATATAAGACATGTTTCTATGTCTAAAATTCAGAAGTCATCTTCCAGGCACAGTCTTAATTCAACTAAAAAAATATTTGTTTAACTGAAGTTACCATTTCTGTTACTTCTTTAGCGTAAATGTTTGTCAGACAAGGCAAACATTTACGGAAAAAGTGAAATCAGTACTTCTTGAAAGTATTTGTTTAAAATAGTTTATTATTACAAATAAAATAAAACGAATAAATATTGATGATTTTATTCTAAATAATTCACATTTTTATAAACAAATAAATCAAAATACATCTTGGTTAATGGTTACGTGTTTTCAATTATATATTTGACAACTTTGACTCCACTTATATCTATTGGCTGTTATTTTGAGGGAAATCACACTTGCTTATTGATGATGACAAAATAAAAAATAACATTTTTAAACTGGTTTTAATTTGCATTAAATAATAACAAAAATAAATAAATAGGGTATGTTCTACAACATTTATAGTAAATAATTTTTATTTTTTTAAGTAGGATTTTGTTTTACAAGGATAACTTGATTTATTTTAATAAATTTCTTACACCATTAAACATATTTCGTACTTTTTTAAGAAAATTATCTTAAAATACATAAAACGGTAGTTTAAATTTTAAATTTATGCAATAAACCCACAATGTTATTGAGAATCGTCATTCGAACATTCTTAATTTTAGCACAATATTGATAAAAATGTAAATCACGTTTTCGGTGCACAATGTTAATCACAAAATATAAAAAAGAAATTTGAATGCTGAATTTGCAAAGTCATTGCCAGCAGCTACATATGTACATATTTTACTCAAAAATTATTGACATAAATAAATAAATTATATGTTATGTTATTATTAATCAACTCCAAAATAAAATTAGTTGAATTCAAAATTTTTCAGAACAAAAAATATATGTACCTTCAATTAAAAAAAAATGGATTCTTTTCGCTTTTTTGGATTCAATAAACATAAACTCCACATAACGTAAACAAATTACTTAGTGCTATTAAATGTTATTTTTTTGGAAGTAAATTCGTTTTATTTTGTTAGGATTTTTTTAATAATTGATTTTATATGAAAAATAAATAAGAATAAGCATAATTTCACGCTAATATAATGCTTCAAAAGAGCATTTAGTATTATCTAAAGGTGCAATTTTTTTCAAAAAATGTTTGTTTGATGGGAAATAATTAACCCACAAGTTAAAATTATAAGCATCATTACTCCTAAACGGATTGTAAGAAATTAAATCCAGTTTTGAAAAATTTTGTTTTTTAAATCACATTTTTTCATTTATTCCCAGCAAAAATAATTGATGTCATACTTTACAAACAACATCTTAATCACATCTAAAAATGCGATAATATATTTTTCGCTCTTATAAACAATATATTGCCTTACAAATGAAAACCCAGTTAAAAGTGAGGAAAGAGATGTAGAAAAGTCACTACAATTAAATATTCGAAGTACATCAAACTTTGGTGAAAAACCAATGAAATTAACATAAGGATGTCATTGAACGAATTCGGCTTATTTTTGACATCCAAATATCGGATTTTTATTGCATCTAATCTTAATAAGATGTAGTTCATAGTTGTCAAAAATTAACAACATCCCTCCAATGACACGATAATGTAAAATTCATAGGTTTTTCACCAAAATTGGAAATACTTCAAGTATGTTATTTGTGGTGAAAATTCTACTCCTTTTCACACTTTTTTGCTGGGTACATTTATAGTGCATCCAAATTCTTTCAAATTACATATGTTTATATATTTTAAATTTTTCAGTAGAATAGTATACTAAAGTCGGATTTAAAATATGTTTACCAGTTTGCGATCTATCAAAATATGTCGCCCAAAATCTGTGTTCTGGCCGCAGATATGCAGATGATGGAGAGGAAATGTTAACAAAATAACTTACACCAATATTAGTGCTGATCCAAAAACTTAAATAAAAGGTATGATATAAAAATTTCTAAAATATTGCGTGAATCCTAATATGTACGTATCTATCATTCATATTTTAATTATAATGTTAATTAATTTAAATTAACACCATAATATGAAATGTATTTCTGTTTTTTGCGAATAACCACCCTAAAATAAAAAATGAAAATTATTTTTTATAAAATAACATTAAAATTTCATTACTTACAATATTAAACCAATTGCCAAGAGATAAAAATTTGCACTTAAAATATTGAAGAAACCCGAAAAACTTTTAAGCGTAAACCCATACACGATAGTATATAACGGTGATGCAATAAATGGGACAAAGGCGTTCAAAGCACTAATGAAGGAAAATATCTTGCCTGCAAATTTCAAATAAATTTTAAAATTAAATACATTTTTTGTTCTATAGTTCAATACAAACCCAATTCATTTGACGGTAGAATTTTAGTCAAAACTGTACGAAGCATTGGATTGACAATGGATTTTAAAGCACCCAATACGATGGCCAAATATAATTGCCAATTAATAGCTGCGAAACCTTTCATCAAGCAATTACAAACATTTGATAACAATCCCACTATTGCAAGATTTAATAGTGGAATTCGAATAACCTAATAAAGAAAAAAAGAATTAAACAGCAAATCGAGAAAAAACCATGTAACTAATATAGCAACATTCTCATGCTAATAAGCAATATTAGGTGCTGGTTTTAAGGTATTAACATCGTCATTACAAGATATTATTTACTTTTCTTAGCAACCATATTCCAAATATATTTCCTAAAACGGGCACTAAAATACTAAGGGTTTCATATGTGGTATATTCTCTAATGTTCCAATGAAACTTCTCACGTATAAAGAGATAAAATACTGTTACCGACCCATCTTTAATGAAATAGAAATATTAGTTTTTAAATATAATATAGAATGAAGTGATCACCAACACTCTTACCTACTATAAATGCACAAATTACTAAAGTAGATACAATCAATAAAATTACGGTACGGGTTTCATATTCTCTGAATTTAAAACAAGTTTTATACATGTCCTTTAGATTTTTAATATCAAATAGATTTTTAAGACTCTGCTCCTCCACCAAAGGATTTCCTTCATCATTATTTGGATTATTTCCAGTCGATTGAATTTGTAGACTTTCTGGTATTACAAATATAATAAACAACGTTGCAAACAATAAACACAAAGCAGATATTGAAAATATTAATGTAGATGAAGTGTAATCTCGATATATGTAGCCAGATGTAAAGGATCCCGTCATTAGCCCAATATATATTACGGCTTCGTAGAATACCATTCTAAAGTCCAAACAATTATATTAATCATTTTTATTACAAAATAGAAATGTATTATTTGATTATTTTATCTGATTATTAAATCGATTTTAATTTAAATTTTTAATTTAATTTAGAATTACAATTACACGTGAGTTGTAATAGACCTAATAATGTCAGATTTACCATCTCAGATTTGAATGAAACTCATCACACATATAATAAATACATACATAAGTACATGAATATAAATTAAAAATGTCGCTTTTTGAAAAATATTTTAAAATTGCCTTAAGGGCATTCTGTTTAAACACATTATTTGTTTAAAATACTTTCATTGTATCATAATAGGCTCAATAAATATTAACATAACATACCTATAAATCTGGAACTACTTAAAGTTTATCATTATTCTTGATTTTACTTTTAAACTAAATGTGTTATCTTTAAAATCGTGTAAATAAAATATTTTATTTCCAATGACAATTATATAAAAGGTCATTATTGTTTTGTCATACAAATTTTTCACTGGAATATAGAAGAAAGTTAAGGTATCCTCATATGATGTGCTTTTATTGTTTTCATTACGGGGCTGTCTGATATATTTGACATTAAACTATACTCTATGAAAATAGACATTTAGCATTCTGCAAGTAAAATATTTTATTTGCAAGATTTTATATTTGGCTTTAAATTGAAATTAAAAACAAGTAAGAGTTCTATATTCGGCTGTGCCGAATCTTATATACCCTTCACCATGATGTGTTTAAAGCCTTTTGTACCTTTTGAAGAACGAAAAAGTACCAAAAAGTCCCCATCTATGGGTCCTCAGTTAATCCGGGCCATACAAACTTAATTACATGTTCCTAGGTTCAATATTGTAGAAATTGTAAAAAATACCTTTTGAAGAACGAAAAAGTACCAAAAAGTCCCCTTTTACTGGTTCTCACTTAATCCGGGATATACGAACTTAATAACATGTTTCTAGGTTCAATATTATAGAAATTTCAAAAAGTACCTTTTGAAGAATGAAAAAGTACCAAAAAGTACCCTTTCATGGGTCCTCACTTAATCCTGGCCATACATACTTAATTACATGTTTCTAGGTTTAATATCGTAGAAATTGCAAAAGTACCTTTTGAAAAACGAAAAAGTACCAATAAGTCCCCTTTTATGGGTCCTTACTTAATCCGGGCCATACATACATAATTACATGTTTCTAGGTTTAATATCGTAGAAATTGCAAAAAGTACCTTTTGAAAAACGAAAAAGTACCAAAAAGTCCCCTTGTATGGGTCCTCACTTAATCCGGGCCATACATACTTAATTACATGTTTCTAGGTTCAATATTGTAGAAATTGCAAAAAGTACCTTTTGAAGAACGAAAAAGTACCAAAAAGTCCCCTTTTATGGGTCCTCATTTAATCCGGGCCATACATACTTAATTACATGTTTCTAGGTTCAATATTGTAGAAATTGCAAAAAGTACCTTTTGAAAAACGAAAAAGTACCAAAAACTCCCCTTGTTTGGGTCCTCACTTAATCCGGGCCATGCATACTTAATTTCATGTTTCTAGGTTCAATATTATAGAAATTTCAAAAAATACCTTTTGAAGAACGAAAAAGTACCAGAAAGTCCTCTTTTATAGGTTCTCACTTAATCCAGGCTCTATATACTTAATTTCATATTTCTAGCCAATAACAAAACATTAGTGCTGCTCTCGCTCTGCTACTCTTGCTCTGCTGCTCTTGCTCTGCTTTGCTTTTATAAACAAATTACAATAACAATATTTACCGTATTGTTATGTATTTTGTTTTTTGCTGTTTCTGTCTGAGCATGAATAAAAAATCTAAATTTTATATGAAATTTTCAGAGGTTGTCTCGGTTTTTTGCTCATATCTCCGTTATTTATGGACCGATTTTGCTGATTTTAAATAGCGTTCTTGCCGGTCGTATGTCTGATAGAATTATGGAAGATTCGGATCTCGCAGATATCTGGGGTCTTCTAAAAACTTTCAACAAACATACAGACAGACGGACAGACAGACAGACAGACAGACAGACGGACATGGCTTAATCATCTCCGCTACCTATAAGGATCCAGAATATATATACTTTATAGGGTCGGAAAATTATATTATAGAAATTACAAACGGAATGACACCTTCACGAAGGTGAAGGGTATAACAAGTATGAAAGTATAGTCGAGCATGACCGACCATATGATGCTATATTTGAAATATTATTTATTTTTCCTAAATAATCTTTTATGTTGAATTTCACATTAATTCTAAACTAATATTCTTAAAGTGCTTGTACATGGATCGGGCCATCCATATACAAAAATTGCGACTTGCGTGTAGAATATACAAGGGGCCAATGGTGAGTTGTAAAAGTACCACCGTGAGATAGGGCTACGCGCCAGATACTCACGAAAAGCACTTCGACTTCAATTCTTAAAGTCTTTATATAGGAGTACGGTCAAACATGGGCAGATCCTCATACAATTTTTAAGAAGGATATATTTTTAAAATATATTAAAGATAGTAATGTTGAATTTCATCGCGATACTGGTTAAAAGTCAATTTTGGACGTTTAAGTCATTTTTTAAAGAGGTATCATTATTCTTGTATAAAACTTAGTTGTCTTGATTAAAAGTCGAAGTTGTAAGTTAAAAGGGTCCCGAACTTCCCTTTTAACCTACCATTAAGGGTTATACCTAGCCACCGACACTCCAGATGACTGGATATTTTAACTGTTCGTTTTGAAATGAATTCTCCCTATTATTTCCAATAGTCCTATTGTATAAATACCTGTAAGGTCGTTCTTCCGTTGTGGATACATCAGAAATATAACATAGAGTTGCAATAGAATATGTAACACTATCTCCTAATAAAGACAGAGGAAGAGAAGCCAATAAATAATACCAAGGGCTGACATCTCCAGCGTCGGAAAAATGGCTTATAATAGAAGTAATAGCATAAAATAAAAAATATCCTAAAATAGTAATATTGATAATTTCTATGATTATTTCTATACTTAAACAATATTACCAGAAAACGATGCAATTAACAAAGGTTTACGACCAAAACGATCTGACCAAGCTCCAACATATGTCCCACAAAAAGCTGGTACGATACTTTGAATCACAGAGCTGGTCATGAAAAGTCGGGCAACATATGGCTGAACTTTTTCTTCTATATCCTTCAGCGTTCGAAAACCGAAAAAAAAATAAAATTGCATTTGTAATTATAAAGTAAAATGTTTTATTTTTGTGAAGCAAATTTGTTAACAAACATACCATAATATAATGAGAAGTGTTTCTGGTCGATAATTTTTGGCAATCTGTTGTGTTATAATCGAATACAACAGTACATGTTTGAAATATTATTCTATTTTTTAAAATCGTAGCTAATACAACAGATAAATATTTAAACATTTTGTTCATTTTGGAAAATGTAATTTGAACGGTTTCGTTCAGAATACATACCAGATAAATTGTAGGCAAAAACCAATATCAACACCATTAGTTCAACTAAATAAAAACGTATTGTATGCCATCTCCATCGGAACTCTGTATCAGTCGACATATCTATTCCATTTAGCAAAGATTCGCTGGCTGTGGTCGATACAGAATCCGTGTTTCTTCTTCTGAATTTTGCCAGCAATGTACTTTCTTCGTTTGGATTTTCATTATCCAATGTGCTTAGCATCGTGAATCAGTGTCAGTCACTCAATACTATTTTATTCACTCTGACTTTGTTATAAATATTAATTTATAAATAACCCTCAGTATGTATATTCTTTTTTATCATTATTTGTGCTCAAAGAATTTTATTCTTATTAGTTGGAATTAAATGAATCATCGAGGGGATCTTTTTTGTATTTCCTTTTAATATACATATATGCAACAAAAAACTCAAATTCTTAGCAATCACTATGTTCACAATAAAAATAAATTTTGTAAAAGCTAACTACCTTATGCAAATACTATTATTAAAGTAAGTATAGTATTTTACTATAGTTTGGTGTTAGATTTTAAAACTTTAACACGTTCTCCTAAAAAGTACAAAAAATAACTTGTGTACTTCTGCCTTTTTACCACAGAATTATAAGGACATACATACATATATAGTTACTTATGTTTGTTTAATACACTATTGGATGGGGCTTTGAAAAAAACTCCTCATAAGTAAATTGAATAGATTGTTTAAAATATTCTAAACATTTTCAACTAATAAAGAGGCTATTATCGTCGTACGCTCATTCCGAATGTTTGCTAATTGTCTTTTTAAATAGACAGCAGTGAAAACAAATACAACATACATACTTACATTCATATATGCAAAAGTAGTGTAGTACGGGTTTACTTTTTTTGTATCAATGTGTCATAATTTATTTAATATTTTTCTTAAACTTCAAAAGTACAACGTTTAACAACATGTGTATATTATTGTGTATTATATATTTATATTCTCCTGATATCGTATTAATTAGTAGTAGGTTGTTGTATGTAGATTCGGTTTGATAGATGATTCCCTACAACTTAATTTAAACAACATTATGAATAACTTTTAACACATTTAATTTTTTTAGATCTAAAAATAGGAAGGATTCAGATTTATTTAAAATCCTTTACAAAGAATTGTAGCAGCTTGAAAATTTTTAGAATTATTTAATTTATTTCATAAACTTTGAGTGTTAGAGAATAGATCTAAATAGTGTCTACGAAACTAAATAAATAAAAAGATAATGGAAATGATGGTGATAATTATAATATTGAATACACTGGGGTCATTTTAACTTAATTGGAGACCTGAGCTTTAATAAAAACACTTGCAATGTATTTGTTTAATGGTGAAATTATTGACATAATTATAAATAAAAAGTAAACAAAAAAATATAAAATATTTTGAAAATGAAATGATGGCGAAGTAAAATGAAAACCTATAAATTAAAAAAGCCTTGACTAACAAAAGATAGCTTATAATATCAAGCTTCTGATTTTGTGCAATATATATATTCAATTTAGTTTAGAGCAATTGAATTTTAGACTGGCTTGCTAGATGGCTAGCTAAACATCATCTTTTAAATGAAAATGACTCTGCTGTTGAAAATGTTTTGTATTACATTTAAGCCACAGCATCGGTGGAGCATTCTTCTTCAACGGTTATGTACAAACCTTCCTCCTCATAGGCAGAATCATGCTTAGCCAATATTCTTAGCAAAGGACGCAATTTTAACCACCACTGGCTTTTAGGAATACGTTGCCTAAAATAATAAAATCATAAAGGAGATGTCATATATTTTGTAATAATTTGAACATACTCGAAATTGGTTTCAGAAATCAAATCAGCCAAGGGTGTGAATCTGTATTGACGCCTTACTATGCCCAAAAGAACAGCAGATTCCTTGTCAGTACATTTAATGCTACCGTCAGGTTGCTTGTTATTTTTGAATTGTTCGGAAAACCATTCTACACATTTAGCTGCCATTTTTGTACCCATATTACGATCGAATGGTGTTGGAGAACCACCCTGTTGCATGTGGCCTTAAATGCAAAATTTATTTAAATTAATATAAAAAAAATCATAAAATGTTTTCAATATGTTCTTACCCAAAATATTCATACGGCAAGAAAATAAACCTTTGCCTTCTTCCGAATACAAACGATAAATGAAATCGGTGTTATAATTGTCGGAAGCTTTTTCATTGCGTAAAATTAAACCACGCTGTACACCTTCAGCCATTTTGGAAGCCATATGATAGACATCCTGCTGCAAATCTTTAATTGAAAACTTCTCCTCAAATATGTAAGCAGCATCTGCGCCACCAGCTAAGCCAGCTAGTGTAGCTAGGTATCCACAATAGCCACCCATAGTTTCAATGACGAAAACACGTCTCTTGGTACCTTGAGCCGATTGACGGATGCGATCACAAATCTCAGTAATCTCATTAAGGCCAGTATCGGCACCCAACGAAAATTCAGTACCAGGAACATTGTTGGAAATGGTAGAGGGTATAACAGCCAATGGTATACAGAATTCAGGATAATTAGAACGTTGATCTGCGATTTGACCACATGCGTGATAAGCTTCAAAACCACCGATAATCAATAGACCCTGAATCTTAAATTCCCTGAGACGTGATGCGATTTCGTTGAATTTACACTCGGGCAAAGTACGTTTTGTTCCCAAGAAAGCACCACCTTGGCCAACCCAACCAGTTACATCGGACCAGCCCATTTCCTTAATATTGCCAGCAATAAGACCTTCAATGCCATCATGAATGCCGAACACGACATCACCACGATAAATGCAATTACGCACAAAACTGCGTACAGCAGCATTCATACCGCAAGCTGGTGCACCTATGTGCATTACAGCCAAACGATAGCCCTAAGTTTAAATAGGGGAAAAAATGAATACCCAATTTCCTTTTAGAAAATTATATTCCGAACTAACCTGTCCTTCATGTTTAGGTGGCTTCAAGCGAGTCAACATCTTATAGGTTTCCAAGTTACGTTCAAATGAACGACCACGCAATTTAACAGCCAATTCCCAATTTTTCTCGGACATAGCCTTAGCAACAGCTTGGGTGCGTTCAACGCACTCCATCAATGGGACCCGAACAGCTTGGTTGCCATCTAGAGAGACAACAGCGGGCACAGTTTCGTTTGTAGCTTCCATCAAAGCCAATGTCGCTTCAGCTCCCATACGACAACCCAAAACACGATCAAAAGCACTGGGATTACCACCGCGTTGAACATGACCCAAAACAGTAATACGGGTGTCTTGTTGTAGCTTATCTACAACAACCTTTTTAATATCTTCAGCGGAAATAGCATTGCCATCGCGATCAATAGCACCTTCTGCTACAATAATAATGTTCAAACGTTGACCAGCACTACGTTCCTATACAACGAGGCCGACAAACGAATATCAATTAATATTTTCCCAAAGTGGAAATTTCGATTACATAAAAATTAAAAAGTACATACATATATACTATGAAATAAATACATATACAATGCAAGTTTGTGTTTAAATTTTTAGCAAAAAAGCAGAAACCCATTGTTAATACAATAGGTTATTATTATTTTTTTTATTACATGTGAGTATTTTGCATTGATATATTTTTTTTTTTTAAATAATGAATGAATGAATAATGCAAACACTACTATATGATTACTTATGCAGGATGATTGGATATTAATGTGATTATGTATTATGCAATTATCGTGTAGACTAACTACTTTTACATTCTATAGTTACAAACTGTGACATTATGAGACCAACACCATAAATGTATGAAAATGCATAAGATGATTTAAAAAAAGCATATATGGACGATATCATTTCCTAAAAACTAATTTACTATGTATTTATAAAAATAGAAAACAATTCGTCTTATATAACCGATTAAATACTACATTTTCAATATGTATCGAATTTATAAATCCCACATTAGTATTTAAATATAAACAAAAATCACGAAATACATATGTATGTACGTAGGTTTTAAACAATATGAGTTTACTTAACAATTTAACAGTAAAACATAAAATGTATACCATGAGTAATATGCACTTTAAGCTGTTTTGTACATATTATATAAGTATATACTTATTATAAAGCCCTAATTACGTTATATTTTCCGAAAATATAAATAAGAATTTATAAAAATATGTATTTCCATAAAAATAACAATAAATTTCAGAAAAATAAAAACCAAAAGAAAGGAAACAAACCTAACCTGTAACAACTTTTCACATAAAATATCGTTCCAATCCTTTGGAGCCGGATCTTCGGGTATAAATATAGCGTCAGATCCGGAGGACATACCGGCTTGAAGGGCTAAATAACTAAAAATGTTAAAATCAAAATAATTATGAGGATAGATATGAATGCAATGAATGTAATGTATTTATGTATATTTAAATAAAAATATGCACAATACTTGTACTGCGATTGAGACGTTTTCAATGAAGCATGTAGGTATGTTTATTCGCTGGAGATGATTCGCAATGCAAATTAAAAACATATTTCTTTAAAATATGTACATCAGATGGTGCAAAATAAAGAATATATGTATATATATATTTAATGAGGTGAGTGATCAGGATACACATTCAAGTAATGCACAACAAAATTATAAAAGCAAATTGTTTTTGCTTTTCAGCTCAGCAAGTGATAAATCTCTAATTAAAGTCAACAACAGCGAAAATAACAAAGTGAACAAAATTATATTGATTTTTGAATTTTGTTAAATCGAAAAAAAAATAATAATGAAAATAAATCTTATAAAAAAGCAACATAAAATATAATCATTGAAATTTTGGCAAACGTGAAACAACTTCTAAATTTTGTTTTTTCTTGCCTGGCTTAATTGTTGGCAAAGCCTTTCAGGCCAATCGGACTTTGGAGGAGCTTCAGGAATAAAAATGTAATCAGCTTCACATGACAAACCAGCTACTAGAGCTAAATAGCTGCAAAAGAAAAACAATGATAGACACAAATTGATGATAGAGGACACACAACAACGAACTATGGATATTAGCCATCTCTGGTGGTTTTGGGAGGTGGTGGTGGGATGTTACACTCCATAAACATACGTACATAGTAATAATTATTTCTTTTTACAAACAATCATGTAGATTGTATGACCGATATGTGAAATTAGATGTTTACGTGCAAACATCTGATATATTCAAACGTTAAAGGACCTAGCTTAATATCTGTTAGTATTAAAGTTGTACATAAGTTTTAATTAAAAAGGATTTCATTAAACCATTATCACCAATATATCTCAGCCAATTCATCATTTGTTTTGTTTTTGAATCCTTAACTAAATGAAACCAAAGCCATAAAGAAATTTTAAGAAAAACGTGTGTCTAACTAAAATAAATAAATCAAGCAATATCTGTCTAAATATATTGAAAACTATCTTAGTTTATATTCATTGAGTATATATGCTTTAAATGATGATTATTATTATGGTGAGATTGAAAGATTCGTTTATACAGAAATAATAATACTCCTATTAATATGTGTATTAGTCTTGCCTGTATCAATTTATCGCAAAGTTTTTCTGGCCAATCGTGTGGTGGTGGCGATTCAGGACAAAAAACGTAGTCAGCCTCTGATATAATGCCAGTAACTACGGGTAAATAACTTATGCAAAGGAATTAATAGCTTAATATGTATACAAAATTGAGTGTAGTTTAAATCATTCTACAAAAACTATTAGCCAATTGAATGTTTGTTTAATTTGGATTTGTTTTCGAATTCGAGATTAGTATAGAATTTGTACCTGACTTGAACTAAAATTAAGTATAAATATGTATTATGTTTGCAATTTACGAACGGATGCCACCACAAGCTGTAATTATTACGTCTTTCATAGACATCCTATCGTAAACTTTAATAAATTAATTTGTGTGTTTGTCTTTTCGAAAAAACTTACCCACAGTGTCTTCCCATAACTTCCATAATAAATGTACGTTGATGAGAATATGCAGTACTAACGATAGCATCAATAGCTTCAATAATTCGATGTAAAGCTGAGTCAGTACCAATTGTCATATCAGTACCACAGAAATCGTTGTCGATTGATCCGACCTAAAAAATATTAGTGTTATAACGTTATTGGAACGGATAAAAAATATTATGCGAGAAATTTCTTGGCTTTTCGCATAATTGAATGATTTCTTGTTTTTTGAAAAATTGCAAATCCTATTTAAATTTATTTACAAGAATGTTTACATAATAAATTAACGTTTTCCAAATCAGAAAACAATTTTGTTATTTAAACATATATAAATATTTGTACTTACCATTCCGACAATATGCAAAACATCATATTTTTTCCTTTGCTCTTCAGTTATTTTTCCCTCCTTCAATAATTCGTCTAACAATGATGACCATTCTTGACGGAATAAATTTGCACCAGTCAATGAACCATCACCACCAATAACAACCAGGTTAGAAATGCCTTTTTGAATAAGATTGTGGGCTGCCTTTAGGCGACCAGCACGTTGGCGAAAATCAGTACATCTTGCTGAACCAATTACAGTACCTCCACGATGAATTATAGACGATACCGAAGCCCAATTAGCTTCGACTATGTTATCGCCGCCATCTACCATTCCTTGGTAGCCTTCACGAATGAAGTAGGCCTGAAAGGAATATCAAAATTATTATACTTGTATTTTACGTAATATTTAGATTTTTTGCTCTTAAACTGAGATTAACGCTACATATTTAGGTATATGTGAATTATATGTTTATACCCGCCATAAAAAATTCGTCATTCCATTTGTAACACATCGAAATATTTATCATATGCCCACAAAAGTATATATGCATATCTAGCCATGTCTGTCATCTGTCTGTTGAAAGCTCGATAGAGTCCGAATGGAAGACGCTAGAGGATTGACGAATATTCGCTACTGATAAGGTTTGTTTGGTATTGAAAATGGACTATATCGGTCCACCGTATGCATTCTATTTACTACATACGGTTTGATCGTTGGTAGAAGGTATCGAGAGCCACCAAAGTTATAGTGGTTTAAAGTTAAAAGTTAAAAAAAATCCTAAAATGGCGCTTTAATCTGAAACTCAAAAATATAAGCTGAATATAACCCAAAACGAAGGACTAAAAGTACAAATTAAATTTATCCAAATATTTTAAATAATCGTGGATAAATTCGTTTTTTCCTAGCTCTTTTAAAAGTATTTTTTATAAAACTAAATACTTTTTTTATAGAATATTTAACATGATGAATTAATTCATTAATTTACAAATTATCATTAACTAAACAAATTATGCATTTATGTTTGATAAATTAAAAGTTATAATTTTTCGCCCGTCTTATAGATGTTACTATAAACTTCATTAATAGCAGTCTAAAAGTATATAATTTTATTATATACTTTTTCTTAAAAGAAAAACACACCGTTTTTTTCCGAACGAGAAACGTTGATGCAATTTTTTGTCGATTGCCAATAATTGTTTGTTTATAATTATGTGCTGCTAAAATTTTTGAATTTAAATTAATAACTATTATAAAAACCGTTAAAATTACAATTTATATAAAGATTTGATATAAATTTCATACACTTGACCGAACTTTTTTCTTCTCGCTTAAGAATCGTTTGAATACTCTATCAATTAAACATACACACATACATAGTTGTATTAACGTTTAAGTACGTTTACAGACGCATCTATTGATCAATGTCAAATTCATTAACAAAAAACTACATTAATTAAGAGAGATTTCATCACAATATACTTCTTTACAAAATATTTAATACTTTTATGATTATCTACAAGCACCAAAAGCCCAAAATGTGAAATTTCGATTACCAAAAGTAATGAATAAATTAAGTGCTTTTTCCATATAGGTATTTGGATTAGTTTTGGACCAGTCCTTAAAATAGTACTATTTACGTGCATATGCAGAGTAGTCTCAATTTTTGCAGGATATATTTTGCAATTTATACCCAAAAATTTTGACAAATGCTTACTAACTATTATTTAGTCTAATTTAAGAACTGAATTTCAAATGTATATGAATTACATATTAAAAATTCAAGCACCTGCTCTTAAGAGGTAATTTTATTTGTAGATATTACGAAGAAATCTTTGACGTAAGCAAGTTATAAATATAAAAAATGCAAAATGATTCCTTAGATAAAAAAACTGTTTCCGTAAATAAGGGCTTTATAGCTGTCTTATAGTTATTTTTTTAATATCGATTTCTCTACTTTAAATATATCAATAAAGTTTTTGATTTACATTTTATTTTATGGCAATTCTTGTAGAATTTAATGAAGACCTATATTTTCTCAAAAATTAAGTGTGTATCTTGGTAGTTTCATATTTTTACTGCGTGAGCGTCAATGAGTTAAAATTAAGGATTCTTCGAATAATAACTTATGTGAGAAACTGTATGTATATACATTAGGGTGGTAACTTTTATACAATTTTTAAAAATGGCAATTCGGGCATAACTATTTCTCATTGAGTAAAAAAAGTATATCGATAACGAATTAATTTTCGTCATTAGAAAACTACTATGTATGTAGCTATAGCGTAAAGATAGGGCCTAATTTTGGTTATGATCCTAATGTACAAACATACATACATAGGTACATATTTATGTATATATACATATTTTGTATATGTACTTATACAATGTACATATTACAGACGCAACGTAAATGGATATTTTAAAGAAATTTTGTTTCATGTACGTATGAATGTAGATAGATACATACACAGATAATTATTAATTTGCAAAATAAACCTATTAGATTTAAGTAATAAAAAGAAAACATATGAATTCAAATTGCTATGACACTTGTCAGCAGACGATGCAGTAGTGTGCAATAAACAAAATAAATGACATTAAAAAATAAAAAAAAGTGAAATGAAACTAAAGTTACAGCAAAAAGAAATTGATAATAATTCATTTGTTTGGCACCCGTTTCTTCAACTAATCAAATAATCTTAAGAATAAAATCCAAAAATAGATGTCGAATGTCAAATAAGAAAACAAATTAGGAGGTTCTTATCATCTCTTAATTAAATTTGTGAAGAAAAAAATTGTCGCACGACCATGAGTAATAAAAATAATTCAAAGGTTAATGTCTGTTCAAATTAGAAATAATTTATTAACACTAACTACTAACCTTGCAACCCAAATAAATTGCCATCCGGACGCAAGCTCTTACGGCAGCATTCATACCTTGGGAGTCACCACCACTAGTGAAGACGGCCAAGCCCTTTCCCTTATGGGAGCCACGTTCAATAAAGCGTTGTTTAACTTTGGTAGTCGTCATCTTTAATGCTTATTAAATTCCGAGAATAAGTTAAATCTAATATTTTTTAACTTTTCAAAAAAGCAAAACGGTTTTTATTTCTTTTCAACACACACGCACTTTATTTCTGTATACCAAAAAAAAGACCGTTGAAATGTCTATGATAAATTTCGACACTTTTGCTTTTATTTCAACAAATTTTGTTGTTGACTTGCACTTTTGTATCAATCGTTTACACTGGAATAGTGATTGATTTGTTTGAGAAATTTATGAAGTAATTTTTGTTAAAAACTTTATTATTAACTGGCTTCCCAATTGTGTTAAACGAACGAAAAGAATAGCGTATGTGTGTATGAGTGCGTTCCGCCAAGGTGACACTAGAGTTTGGCGTTTCAAGGTGACCTTTATCGATTCTGTTGTGAATCTTTTAGTATACAGTAAAAGTGGTGCAAAAAATTGTCAAAACAGTTGTATTTAAAAAAAATATATAATAATATCCAAAATACATACACAGGTTATTAATGATTCAAAAAAGTTGGATTGTTTATGCCATTAAATTATTTAATTACGATATAATTTTAAAACTTTTGTAAAAACTTACTAATATCAAATTCGTAAAATCGTCCAACTATTACGGTATAGTCTTGTAATTCTGTTTTGTCTGACAGCTTTCTTTATTCTGCACAAACAGCTGACTTTTGTTTTGACATTTGTTTGCTTTCTCCTTCATTCCATTGTTGTTATTTTTCAAATATTGTAATTTTTTTATTGAACAGATTGTTCCAAAAATTGATAAATAATAAAAACAACTTTTTTTAATATTTTTAGATATTAAGTGTTAATCATCATTTCAACAACAGGCATTTTAGAACAACTACTGAAAATTATAGTAAAATACACTAAATAAACTGAAAGTTATCTTCAAAACTATAGGTATAATCAACAATTTATAATTTGTAAATTGTTTAAATTTTTTTTAGGAAAATTCGAGCTTTATTGAAATGACTCCGCAAAAAAATGAAAATGTCGAAATCCTGAAATCGAAGTATAATTAATAAATTTTCTACATATCGACATTTTACATATCTATTAACAAGAAGCAATTATGTATTATAAAATGTATTTTCCATACAATGATTATTTCATTATTTTATAATAAAATGAAAATTTCTTTGTGAACAGTTAAAAATAAAGCCTCTCAAATATTATTAATAAAAAGGGTACAAAACTAGAACTTAAATAGTGCGCCTATGAATGTAAACACTTAATAAACATTCGAAAAAAAATTCCCTTAGTCAGCGAATTTACAAAAATTAAAAAATGGTTTAGATATTTTGGTTTGTTTCATAAAAAGTTAAAAAATTGTTTTCTTAAACAAATTAAAATCTTGTTTATTAATCAATTATTTTTTATTATTATTTAAGTAGCATATTTAATGACGTCGATCCCTACGATCGCGGTCGTACCGACTGCGTTCACCACGGTAATCATCACGACGATCATAACGATCATCTATATAATCCTCTCTACGACGAATGTCACCACGGTCTCTGTCGCGATCACGTTCCCTTTCTCTGTCTCGTTCACGTTCATCATAACGATGATCGTTGCGGTTCCTATCATAATCACGACGATCCCTTTCTCGCTCACGTTGATAGCGCTCGAGGTCTTCGTTGTAGTCTCGAGACCGACTACTATGACTTGGTCCCGCACCACTACTGCCATCACGACGATTAGGCGATACGGATCTTGATTTTGAACGTTCTTTTCTTGATTTCTTTTGTGATTTTCCTTTTGATTCACTTTCTTCCTCCGCATTCTCTTCCTCGCTTACTAAATCTTCGTCCAGATCTTCATCCAGTACAGACACTTTTGGTTCCAGTTCATTATTTTCTTCCAAAACAGATCGTTTCTGTATTCGCGGCAAAATAATATCACACACTCGGTCACTTCTCAGCAGCTCATCAATAAATTCGTCCATGTAAACAATTTCATATTGACCCACTCTATTTTGCCTTCGCAGTTTACGATTGTCTATATACAAAGGCTCCAAGTACTTGTAACAATCTAACGCGCTGCCAGTTAAACGCAAGTAAAAAGCACCAAGAGCTCGAACGTACTTAAATTCCTCATTTTTGATAAACTCTACCACAATGTCTTTCTCCGGTTGTATTTGCAACATTTTTAATGTTAGACATAGAAACTGTGTTGGTTTTATGTTACCTCCGTAAACGCCGCCAATATAACGCAATTCCATGGCTTTGTCCACTAATAGTTCTGCAGTCAAAGCAAAACATTGTTCCTTCCAATATTTCGAATCGTAAATGCGAGATCGAATAATTTTTTCAATAAGATACTGCGGATTTGTGCCGTGTATATTTTTGGCTTCCTTAACAGTACGATTAGCCATTTAAATACGATTTTTTTAAAACATTAAAAAATGAAAAAAATATTTCCTCAAAATCACGATTTTCTTCATCCAAAATGTAAACAACGCTTTTTGCCTTTTATGATTTTGACGTTTAAACATCGGTGTAAATTGTAATAGATTATTTACGCAGAGTTGCGTGTTTAGTATTTCAATCAAATTCAATTGTTTAGTATAAACATAATTTGCAATTTGATTTTCAAAAAATATTTCGGATCTTTTTGGCATACGGTTGGCATTCATGCATTTTTTAAAACAATAAAAAAACCTTTTTATTTTTAACGTATACAATACAAAACCGTTTTATTTGTAGCGTATATTATAATAGAATAAGAAATAAAATATATATTAAAAATATTTACGAAAAGCCATTGAAAATATTTACAAAAATTATAGTGTGAACATAAGTGTACACTAGAATAAAAGTCTGAATTATGTTCACAATATTTTTAATTTGAAGTATTGTATTTTGAATAAATATCTTTACGAAGGAGATTTTGTTGAGTTATGAAGTCATTGTATTTTTGTTGAAATTGCTAAAATTGTAATAGATTTTTATGCAGAGTTGTTTCCGCATATTTCTTCCAAATTGTTCCCACTATTTTTGTAAAAACAAAACAATTGCCGTTGTCAAAACAGATGTCAGTTTTGGATGACGCACTGTTGAAGAAAAATAGAATCTACATCTATATATTTGTAAATCGCAATAATAATTCTAATAGAAAGTGAATATTTCAAATATTAATAGTGCTTTTAGACAAAGAGATATATAAAAACAATCACGATGAGTTTTTTCGGTAAAATGTTTGGTGGCAAAAAGGAACAGGCTCCAACTACGGGCGAAGCAATACAAAAACTGCGAGAAACCGAGAATATGCTTATCAAGAAACAAGAATTTTTAGAATCCAAAATCGAAGAGGAACTAAATACAGCTAGAAAGAATGCATCCAAAAATAAAAGAGGTAAAAAAAAACTTGGGATTCTGTACAATAACTACTCATCTTCAACAGCACCAATGATGCCGTTGGATTGCAATGTTTATTTATTATATTGTAAATTATGACTCATAATTACATTTTCCTGTTTGTTTTTAATATCTCGTCTACACAAAACTGACAACCATTATCACTGCTAGAATTTATTAAAATTTTGTTTGTTTTCTATTTCATCTTCCAATGATGTTATTTATTTTTAATTTCTGCCTCATGCTTCTGATGTGATGTGACGATCTCTGGATAATATTGTCCCAATAGAACGTAATGTTAAAAACATATTAATAATTTAATGCTTTTTTGTTTTGATCTCTCATATTACATTTTAAATGAAACCATTGGCCAAAATTTTAATTAAATTCAATTAAATATTTTCTTGTGTTTAAAAATGAGAAATTTTGCATGATTTTAAGAAAAGCTTTTTAAATTTTGTAATTCCTTAAGCTACTTTTACACCTATCAAACTTTTGACGAAAAATTTTGAAAATGGGTTTTCTTTACATGATTTTTGTAACTATCGAAATTGACTTATTAAGTAAAATCACTCATATGTCCACGGCGGTACTATAAGAAATGTCAAATTTCTAAATGAAAAACTGTCGAATTTGTGACGTCAAAAAATTCACATAAGATTTAAAAGCAGCCACAATGGCTAATATGGATTTCAACGACAAGAGCGATTTAAGAGAAGATTGTGCGATTAAAATCTCAAAATCGTAACACATGCCATCAGTCAAATTTACTTGCAAATTTACATGATATTTTACATATTTTCAATCGAAAAATTTTATTTCAAATTCATCTTATAATTTAAAATTTCATTATAAATTTTTTATTACACTATACAACAAATTTTGAGTCATTGTTTTTTTTCCTGAGACGGGAAATGAAAGTATAAAATTAGTACACTAAATTCCTCAAAGGGTTAAAATAACTTACTTTATTCTGTTAATTTATACGCATTCTAAACATAGCTATTTTCGCAAAATTTTTATATATAATATTAAAAATTTCCAATTTTCATTATTCCTATCAGAAACAGTAGTTTATAAAAAAATCAAAATGAGACCATGAGGGGATATCCAGCAAATGTAAATTATGCGTTTTAGATAAATTAAAATTTGAAAATTTAAATTGGAATATTTAGTAACAACTCTGTGTTAAAAAAGCAAAAGTACATAAATTATTTTTGTCTACTTTTCAGGCCTCAAACTTTTAAACATATAGTAGTACTACAAAAAGTAAATTTGTCTGATCCGCAGTGTTAGAAGAACTACGTTTGCTACCTAATATTACATATATTTTTGCTTTAACTATTTCCTATTTACTATTTCAAGTGTTCAACTTTGAAACATTGAAACATTTAAATATCAATTGCTATTATTTTTTGCTACATCTATAGTAAATGATTTACTGCTAGTTTTTGAACATTTTTTAACTACAAAAGTAGTTATTTTTCGTTATAGTCTAGTTATTTAAACACTGCTGATCCGATTTTTATAAGAAAAAATTGACAAAATATGAAGTGGAGTGTGGAGATTTAAAAAAAATTATTTTTTTTCATAACTGGAGAATTGTATTTTTTCTATTTTGTCACAGAACTATTAAAATTTGTCTAATTTCTATGTTGACTTATTTTATTGAGAACATTTTCCGCAAAATTGCAAAACTTTGGGGATTTTGGTGTAATGAAAGGTTAGGTTAAATGCTCAAGTAGAAAAAAATTAGGTTTGATTAATATTTACCAAATATAAAGTTTTATGTATAAATCTTTAGTTCATCTTTAATTATCACATTTAACATGTTAGCGCTCCTAAAATAAACAATTGTATAGTTTTTACAAAAAATCAATTACGCTCCCAAATTCAATACAGTTCCGCATTTGGATGGATAGAATTTGGTATGATTAATAAAATATTAATTATTTCTCCGTGATTTCAAAATGAAACAAAATTAATTTTAAGTTTATTTATTCAACTAATATTTGATAAATTTTATTAACATTACTTCAAAAATGATATGAAAACTTTATTTGATAATAAATTTTAGTGGCCTTACAAGCATTGAAAAAGAAGAAGCGTTTGGAAAAACAATTGCAACAAATCGATGGCACCTTATCTACAATTGAAATGCAGCGCGAAGCACTTGAAAGTGCCAACACGAATACTGCTGTTTTGACAACAATGAAAAATGCCGCCGATGCGCTTAAAGCAGCCCATCAAAATATGTGAGTTTTTCTTAACCGAATGTAGATTATAATTTGTGTGATTTATAACTACTTTAATTAATTTCAGGGATGTTGATAAGGTCCATGACATGATGGATGATATTGCTGAACAACAAGATGTGGCGCGTGAAATCTCGGATGCCATTTCAAATCCTGTAGCATTTGGTGCTGATATTGACGATGAAGATTTGGAACGTGAACTAGATGAACTAGAACAAGAGAACTTCGATAAGGAGATAATTGGCATACCAGAACCTGCAACTACGCTGCCAGAAGTACCAGATGATGAAGTTGCTGAAAAGGCAAAGGAAAAGAAGAAGGCCACTATCTCCAACAATGTAGAAAATGTCCCTGATGGTAAAGTTCAAACTGTTGAGATTTTGATGTGTCCTTTTTTCATTAAGCCGTTTCTATTTTAGATGATCCCGACATGAAGCAATTGTTGGCATGGGCCAATTAAACAACTATCTGGTATTACAGTGAATATTCTTTACTCGAGTCTCTTGAGCATCTTTTTATCTATCTCTAAGTCTAAGTAAAACTAATTTGAATTATAATTTGTGATTGATTTTAAAATCCATCAAAATTCATTGCACTGCAATTCGCTTCTGTCCCTATAAATACAGGATAACGTAAAGTTAACATTTTTTTCTATTTTAATTTAAACGAATGAATTCTCAAATGATGTTGCGCATGTTGTTTAGGGAAATTTCTTTTAGTTCTTCGTATTTCAATATTTTCTTTGGACTTTGATAATAATATAAATAATCATCATAGAATAAATAATTACTAATAATTATGTTTAAATATACACAACAACAAAATTCATAATAAAAATAACATGAAAATGATATTAAGTTACAATGCAATTTAATGAATAAACAGTAGTACATCACTTAATTACACATTTCTTATAAAGCTCAATTAAACGACCTTGGATGACTGTACTCGCACATGTAAATTATTTTAAATAAAAAAAATCGGGAGTTTTCTTATAAGCTCTTTATGCGACGAGCACAAACATAAATTTGTAATAATTCATGAAGTTGCACTGAGCACCTGATATGAATACTAATTAGGATTTAGCAGTGTGGTGGGTGACAAAAGACGCGTAAACAAAAGTATTATAAACAAAACAAGCAAATACTAAACGGTGGCTTCAATTAAAATTAAGCAATTATTTATTTCTTTTAATTTGTAATAATTTTTATTGGTCAATATTTGGACACTTAATGGTTAAAGATAGTTTGTTTCCACACGAATAACAAAAATTATATTAGTCTTCAGAAATAATTTCAACCGCAAACATTATAAAATTAGTTGGTACAATGAAGGTTCAAATTTTTTTATTTGTGGTAAATATTAAATTTATGTTTATAACTTTTTGAACAATTTCTAACGCATATTTGTGTGTGGGTTTAATTACTGTTAACATTTATAGTTGCTTTTAGCATCATTTTTTCAACAAGATCAGGCGATATTGAACGACATTCATGATGCGATTGGCTGGTCTAATGTAGATTTAATAAATTTTCAATATTTTAAGAACTTGCCATCGCAAGATCCAAAAAGAGCAGCTCAAGCAAATCTCTTTCTGGAACATTTTCAAAAGAAGAAGGCAGTTTTAGATTATTTCGAAAATTTATTTTTGGGCAATTCGCCTTTTACTCAAGAGAGTGAAATTCCATTTGATCCCCATTTTGGTCGAGCTTGGCGTCCTTATTACGTACGTAAGTTTGGTTGGAAAGGTGAACGGCTTATCGATGCTTTGGGAAAGGGGTACTCCGTTAAGCAACTGAAGCATTTTGGAGCTATACCTAAGGATTATGGTTCCAGATATTATCCTAGCTAAAAACCTTGAAAATATTTCATATAATTTGTATTTATTCTATTTATTATTATTTAAAGTAAATTGTATTTATTAAACGAAATAATGCTGTTCATTAAGTGCTGTAAAAAAAACAACCAAAAAGGGTTGCTTACATAATTTAATCTTTATTTATTAAATCGAATTTGTTTCTTTAAAAAACTTTCTTAATATCTGTTAATATTTTGGCCACAGTGGATTTGTTATATTACATACATATTTATACCAAATCAATACTTTCATAGAAAAAAACGACTATCTTCAGTAAACGTTTAAAAACAAATTACCTATGTACAAGACAACTTGAAATGTATTATTTTGGCCTAAGGAAGTGTGGATTTACTTGTCCTATGAATACATGTACCGCTACAAAAAAAAAGCTTGGTAAAAATCTTGGTGACCTTAAAAATATCAATAAATTGGTTTCGGAAACAAACATAAATCCCTAATTTGTATGGCCTTCGGCTGGTCCTTTTTCCTCTAAGGTACATCAATATATAGAGAGCGCACTTCACTAAAAATAACTTTTTGTTTTAGTTTTATATGAAATTAGCAGAACTTTGAGGATAATAAATAAGGAAACTACACAAAAATTAAACTCATTTGGATCCATATAAAAACTTGTTTTATTTTAAATTATACTCTTCTTTTTTGTGTGGATATGTATAGAACATTGTTGCCACGTATAAAGGCATCTCCATATTTGTTTTTTAGTTGGCCATTGACGTATTCCTCAGTTTGATCAAGAGCTATATTCATATAACCATCCAAACATGCCAAAACGCCTGTAAATCAAATCAAGAATTTATGTTCTATGTACAAATTTGCTACTACCACCTACATACCTCTATAATCAACACCACTGTTGAGTTTTACAACAACCGGACGTCCATGAATTTGATTTATAAATTGTGATAGAGCTTCTTTACGAGACATTTTGTTTTCTCTTAAAAAATCCTGGGATTCTTTGCGGTCTTTTTTTATTTAATTTGTCAAAGAATTGTTTTGTTTGTCCACAAGGTAAATGTCAAAATTTTCCTACCCAGTATTTATTTGTTTCCTAAAAGTTTTTATCAGTATTTTTTGACAGTTGACGGTGGGCTGTTTATTATGACAAACATGGTTGTAATTTTTGGTAGTAAATTATTTCTTGCTTATAAATTCACCAAAAATTCCGTTATATTATAAATTATAATTTTATAATTTCAAATTTCTCATATCTTAATCACTTATGCACAGTGTTATTGATTTATTATTGTTAAAAAATATTCTTTTTGTATTTCGAAGTTAAATATTAAAAAAAAATTTTTCATGCCTAACTAAAAAATTCAAAAGTTAGGAAATTTTTTAAAACTTAAAAATTGCTTGCCATAAAAGTAGTTTTGTAAAAACTTATTTTTTTTGCTATTGAGTAGAATATATAATATTGTACATTAAAAAACTATTTAAGAAAAACATAAAGCAGAGAATTTCAACTTTAGAAATATATCAGAAAAACATAAAGCGGAGAATTTTAAAACTGTATTTACATGATAGAAATGATATTCGAAAAATATATTTTTTTTATTGCAACTACACATATAATTAATAAACATGTATAAAAATATTTAATTTACTTCTTGAAATCTTATAAAATAAATTAACTAACTTATTAATAAATATTGACTATAATGCCTGAATTTCAATGTATGCCTTCAAGTGGGGTATAAGTTTTGTACTGATATAGATCTGGTCCACCATATCCATATAACAATTTACCACGTCCGTTGGAATCATAATAAGGGTAGCGATACTTTGGTCTAAAATAATAATAAAATCATAAATAAATTCAAATGGAGAACAATGTGTCTTTAAATGTCATTTTTATTTTACCTTTCAAAATATTGAAAATTTGGCGCTCTGGGTTGTACAGTGGCATTTGCTAGTCGCAGCAGACAAACAACAATTAGGAGAACCTAAAAGAATAGAAACGATTTAATAAAATATTTAATAATTAAAATTATTTATATTTGATTTGTTTAATTCGGAATTTAAAAAATATAATTTTATGCATATTATACTTTGTGAAATAATTCACCCACGTTTTCATTCACATTTTTTACTTGATGACAATGTTATGTTCGAAAAATCAAAATTAAATTCGAGAATTCCGAGTTATGTTTTAAATTATTTCCCGTAGTTCAAATATATTGAAATTTTACTTATGCATGTTTATGTAGTCAACAGATAACAATACAATGTAAAGTTCGAATTTTTAAAATTAATTTAGAAAATTTGAAATTGATACTCCACGTAGTTTGCGAATTTGAAAATTGGTTTGTAAATTGAATTGCCAGATATAAAATTTGAAAGCAGAATTGAAAGAAATTTATTTTTTTTATACTTTATTTTATTTGTTTTATGCTCAAACTAAATATACAAAAAATTGAATTAAATTCGGATTAGCAAAAAATCCATGTTTATTTACAAAATTTTGATTCTACTGTGCTTTTATGCAATTAATAATATTTAAACAATTAATAAAATTTAAAGCTTAATATCGTTACTTTTTGAATTTTTCAAAACGGTTGCTCCCTTTTATTGTACATATATATTTTCATATGGTTTGTAAGTTTGCTAAGTATTATTAGATTTACAATTGTCCAATTCATAATCGGTGTTGTATTGTTGTATGGCATAAAGATTTTTCAACTAAAATCAAACAGTTAATAGTTATTACGACATTAAACAATTGATATCGAAATATTAAACACTATACTAACATTTATTCCTATTTCTATTTCGAAAGTAAAAATATTCCATAATCAACACATGGAATATTAGAAGTACTCTTGTGGAATACAACACACAACCGCTGTCGACAATGAGTTTTCATAAATTTTATATGAAAATAAATTGTCTTGTGGTTGGCGACATTGTGGTTGAGATAGATTCTAATTTACTTTTATTGCGATCGCTGGCGATCTTTTTTCATTCGGGGCTGTTATAATGCGCATTTTCCGGCATGTGGTATTATTAATGGAAGATATTAATGAAATAGAAAAAAAGAGAAACATAATATGCCTGTTCCCGTATTTTATTCAGAATAATTTCTTAATCATTCCTTTTTATTTCATAAAAAATAGTTTTCAATAAAAATCATTTTGTAGTCTACGACTGTCGCTTAGTTTTAATTCGTCGCTCGTTCTTTTTTGTGATTTGTCGACAGCGGTTCCAATTGTAATTAAGCTGAAATGTTGCAAATATTATGTAATCTTTTGATAAACGAAGAGAGTGAACGGGAAAGCGAATAACAAAAATTCATTATGACACACATTTTTTGTATTTGTTGTTGTTGTTGGCACAAAGTGCTTTAAAACCAGTGTCACAATTGTGCAGATTGAAAAAAACTACATAAATAAAAGCAACAACAACAAACATAAGTTGTTTAATTTGAATTTTATAATAAAATTAAAAAATGGGTCTGTTTCTGTAATAAATAGATGCCTAAGCAGTTTCTTTGGAAACTACCTAATTTTTGTTGGTCAAGTTAAAACACATGCACACTCACATGATGATACATTATGAAAAAACTAAAAATCACCAAGGTCTTTTATAAAAAAATTAACCATCAAAAATGTAAATAACAAGAAGAAATACTTAAAAAAATGTTGTAATAATTCATTAGCGGTTCAATTCATCATTAAGATGATGACTAAAACGAAATTCAAACTTTTTATTGTTGACATGAAAATGAAGGTCAGTCACCCGTTTGTTCATTTTAATTTTTATGAAATATGACCTTGTTTCCTATATTTCTATTTGATTTTTTTTAATAAGAAAATTTTTAAATAAAATAACGTTTTTGTTGGGTGCAATTGAAATTCACTGCGCATGCTTAAATGGGTGTAGAATAGACGAAAGTTGTAGAAGTTGAAAGTAAAAAGGTTTTTTTTTGTGTTTTACTATGAAAGTTTCATTCATTTAGCGCAATATTTTTAAAAAATAGAAACTTTTTTGAACACTTAGTGCACGATCAACGAGTTGTTAATGCAAAATAAAAAAAAAAAATATTTTAAAATGGTGCCACTAGACATTTCTACATTAAGAAAGTTTTTTCTTTTCCATTTTACAGGTCATCAAGCCAAAACGAAAATAAGGTGTCAATTTGATATGTTGTGTTGCTATTTTCATTTATCTTGTTGTTAATTAAGAAAATCAATAAAGACTTTTTTATTCGATTTTACTTACTGGTAAAAGAAATATGCCCAACTTGAACATCTTCAATAGGTACAATGTTTAAGAATTTATAACAAAATTTTTCCTGGATTTTTTTTGAACTAAACCAAGTTTAAAATTTTAGTTTTCTTGTTTGAAACGCCTAATCCGTTATTAAAGTTTTGTAACCGCTTTTATTCCCGTATAAATTGTGACTAAATTTGTTACTAGTCGATGTTTATGACAATTGTTGGCTTTTGGTGGCTTAAACAGACAGAAAGAAGAAGGTAATTGAAACTGGTTGTAGTTGTAATAGTTTAAAATTTTTTATTATAATTTTATGTACATTTGTACGTAGTAGGTATGTGTTTCGCTTTGTTTATGGTAAAGAGCAAAGAAATAATTATCAAAAAGAAAGAGAAACATCGCCAAAGAGAGTAAATTACACAAAATTTTATAGTCGTTGTCAACAGGGCTGCCAGATAAATTTTTTACAATATAAATATATGTATATTTTTTTTGAAAAAAAAAAAAACAGTAATAGTTTCACAGTTCTTAACTCTTAATAACTCAAGAATTCTCAAAAAAATTATGTCTTTACTACTTGGCTTAAAGAAAAAAGTTATTAGTACAGAGGCTTTCTAAAATAACAAAACAATTTTAAACTGCTTTGTAAAAAATTAAACATGTTCCAGACAATTCTTCAATTAAACAACAAAAAACGGAAATTATTTTTAACGTAAACAACGCATTATAACGTGATCATTTACACGTTCCAAAAGACAGGTAAGTGAGTACAACAACAATACTAGATGCATGCGTTAATTATTGGCAACATTTTTATGTACATACATATACATTAGGAAAATAATAGAGAGTAACATAAACGTTCCTTAATAATGCATGTTTCAGTTTACATTTAAACAATTCAAGTTGAAAGTATTAAATTATTATTCAATGTTTTTATTCTTCTTTCACATCGGTTAATATAATATTATAATTTAAAATTATTCAATAAATTTTACAAAAGAAAAATTGACTTTAACGATGTTGTCATTAGTCGAATATCTTAACTTTTTACGAAAAATATATGCATATGTATGTACATAGATATATATGTATGTATATACATAAGTCGATCATTCGGTTAGTTTTAAACAATTTAACCACTTTACTTGTTATTTTAAAATTTAAATGTATCAATTTTTCGTGCAATAAATCTATTAGATTTAAAACAAAAATTAATTACATTTAGAATAGTAATAAAGTTTTTCGGAGTCAATTGGTTATCCGAACAAATAATACGTGAGTCACACATAGTGCTCTGGTTAAAAATATACGGAAGGAATCTGCATAAATACCACAGTGTTTTTTTTGCAAACTTAAAAAACGAGGCCAAGCTTAAAACATACATATTCATTGTCTGTGTGTATTTGTTTATGTACTATTATCGTCAGTTTGTTTGTTTTGTTTTGTAAACTGTACGGTCGTCTGGAACTTATGTAATCGTCAGTATTAATACATTCATACACTACAGTCCGAGATGGGAACGAGTTTGTTGGAAAGCCCCATCTAAAGATCACCTAACAAAAACAATGTCATTCGTATTATAAGTAATAAATAAAGTACATACAGTGTTGAAAGAAATAATAGGGAAAATAAGGTTTTTCGATTTGGGAAATGTTTAGTTGTAACGGATCATGTATAGAATCGAAACCACATCCTCTGACAGAGTAGAACACAAAACACTTACGTACCGGTGACATACAAGGATATACATGACATAAAACGAGGGACTTTAGGTCGTTCTTATTGCATTTTTCAGCACTATATACATACATATGTACATGTACATAGTATGTGTATTCTTTTTTACTCAGTGTTCATGTCAACATAATTAAAGTCAAAGTGGAGCTGTAGACAATTTATTTATATATAAACATAAAGTAAGGCCTTATTAATCATAACAATTGTCATTAGGTTATTTTAACAACAATATAAGTAATTTAATAAAATAGTAATAAAAAATTATGTTGGAAAAAAATAAAAATCACTGAAGCGATTTGTGTTTAACACAAATATTATACATTCATACAGCCTTCTTTTGAAGTAATAATTTTAAGCTTCCTTGTTTAACGTTGAGAAATAAAAAATACCTTTTTTAATAATTATTCTCTGATTTACAGAGACTTGAATCTGGCGTTTCTCTTACAAAAATTATTGCTCAATTTCTATTGATTCAACATGAGTATATGAGTATGTTTACAATTTTTGAAAAAAATCGAATGAAACTGAAGTTTTTTGTATTATTTGTTAAGTTTTTATGTGTGTTTGGGTTTGTGTACACCTGACTTACTAACTCTATGACTGAATGCCTGACTGGCTACACATTCGGCAATGTAGTCTGAACAAGTTTGGAATTGATGTTTCTTTATGGTGGTTTTAGTGATTCGGTGTTGATCGAAGAGATCAAAACAAATTTTATTTATTTAATATTTCATTTATCTTGTTGTGATTTGCAGTAAAATTTCACTATAAAAATGTTAAAAAGACATTTTTTAATTGGTACAAGTGTAAGAATAGCTCAAAGTTTGAATAATATTTAAAACGAATATAATGTAATATAATTTCACTTGTTTTTTAGTTGTTTTTTGTGATATTATTTTTTCAATTTCAACAAAGCGAATCTTTTATTTATCGTTTAATAACTGAAACTTTGCAAAATAATGTTGCCGGAGAGCCCATAACACACAAAAGAACTGAATGGGATTTTGATCCGGAAATAAGTCAAAAGAGACGTTCACTGTTTTACGAAGTAAGTTTAACATTTTAAAAGTTTTCTGTGTTTTTTTTTTAATTGTATTTGCTTTTCATTTAGACTCACGGTTTTAGAGGGGCCAAATTTATTGAACGTATTGGGGTGGGTCAAGATGGTCACGAGGAAGAGCGTAGAACTGAGCAGCAGCTACGTGATGTTGGTAGATTAAATGGAGATCATAATATAAATTATCCTGCATAAAATGCACCACCAAACATGTAAGGACATTAAACATGTTTGCATTTCTATAGTATTTATATATCTTTATAGTATCTTTATTAAGCCAACTACATGATATTACATATTTAATTATTTTATATTGTTTAATGTTCATATTGTTGTTGTTAAAAATAGAAAAGATTTAATAAATGTACATATCGCCCATTTATATGAAGACTGTTGTAATTCTAAAAGTTAAATTTTGAAAAATATTTACATACTTATATGTATGTACATATTCGAGCTTTAAAGAAAATTATGGGTTTTTTTAAGACTTGAAATATTTATGTTTATCACTCATTTACAACTTAAATTCCATAACTCAATAAGTAAATCGGCACTGAAAGCTTCATTTAACTTAAATTTATTTACTATTTTCACATCTAATGTCAGTCTTTTTATATCCTACACTATAGTGGGGAGGGTATTATACATTTTTGCTGATGTTTGTAACACACAAAATATTGGTTATTAAAGTATACCGATCGATTCAGAATCATTTTTTGAGTCGATTAAGACATGTCCGTCTGTCCACTGGCTGGTTGTCCATGTAAACCTTGTGCGAAAGGTACAGGTCGCAATTTTCAAGACAATTTGATGAAATTTGGACCAAGCATGCTTTTTGGCACAGGGACGAAGCCTATGGTTGTAAATGGTTGAAATCGGTCCATTATTTCATAGATAGGTTATATGTATGTGTACAAAAACATATTTAGGAGACCTTCAATTTGCTATATAGGAAGAAATCTTTAAGTTCGATATTTATATATTTATACAAAAATATCTCTAAAAACTATTAAGCTTAAAAAATAAGGGTTACTATTTCTCATTATTCTTAGTTAATAAAAAATAATTTTGAGTTGTGACTTTTTAGATACTAATGAGATATAAATACGTATAAATACATAATTATTACAAAATTAAATGAACATTAAAATACGTTTGTTGTCGTATTATTGTTTCATATTATGAAATACTTTTTTCGCTTCGAGTTTTTCCTTTTTTTTAACAAGGATATTAAGCATTCACATTCAAATAATACGTACTTGAATTTTATTTTCAAATGTGTATGTATGAAAATGTGTAATTTGTCATTACAGGATTCATCATAATGTTTATGTATGTATTAACAATATGTACAACATACAACAAACAAGCATGAGTTTTAAATCTCATCTGGTTTTAATAAACGTTATTAGCGCATTGTTAAATACTACTACTACTTATTAGCTTACTACCACAAAAATGTATTCCCCTTGCATATTCATATTCTACATATCTACATGTGCATAATTACATACATATTTATATGTATATACATGTATGTATGTACAAATGGTTCATTTTCTACAAGACTGGCGTAATAAAAAATCTTTGAATATTTTACGATATTTTAATATTTCTGCAAAAAAAATTAATAAGCCGATTTCAAATATATTAATATAAAAATTTTACTTATTAAATATTTGACATTACGTTAATTTTAGTTTAGATGTTTACAGCAAAAAATCCGTATGAATAGACATTATAAATATATAAAACTATATGAAGTACTATTTTAATTCGCAGTTCAAAAAAACCCGAATTTTGAGTTGTGGCAGTCTTGTTGTAAATGAGCGATATGTATCTTAAGCCCATGTTTTTTAAAACACAATACATATTATTTATCTTCGGTTACATGGCCGGATCGTTAGATATACACATGTACATGAGGGTATTGTTAGGACACTAACTACAGGCTGGGTTTAAAATTGAAAGGACTAGCAGTCGACGGACAAAACAGTAGTCTTGGTTTTTAAACAGTTGTTTGATTAAACGATTTATTTTACTATTTTTTAAAGAACTATAACATATTTTTTTTGATTTGAAAAATTAAACTTCAAGTTCTACGAGGTACATATAGGATTCATCATAACCAGCATGACTATTCATTTACATTAGTATTTAATAACTAGCAGGCACGCTTACATAAGAATGTCAATATAAATAAGAATATATGATAAAATCTTGCAACAATCTAGAGTCTTTGTTATATTAAAAAACTAAATTATTTTTTAACAGTATGGTATATGCCTTTTTTCTCTTCCCACATAGTTTTTTGGTTGCGCCTCTGATTATTAATAATTCATTATTTCTAATGTGCGTTTTGTTAGAATTAATTGCAGCCGTTTGTGGTTGTGGGAATGTGTGTATGGATGGATGTGCAATGTTGCATTGTGCATACAATTGTATGATAATTACATTTTGTTGCAAACATTAGTATTAAGGCCTCTTCATAATTTCATCATTTATGGCAGTTGTTGTGCCTTAATCATTATAATTTGAGCCAATTTTATACTTGTAACATTCAAAACCAGGACACATTTACAACATATATTACCAAGTCAAAATGAGATTGAAACTAGATTTTATGATTTTTTATGTAACTTATTAATGCTAACATGAATCAAACATACTTACATACATACATATGTATGTATCCATACGTTTTCATGAACATTAATAAATCATATAAATGAAGATTGAAAGTAAAAAACAAACAACTTTGGTATCAATAAAAATTTATATTTTTTAATTTCATTTATTATTTAAGAAGAGTTTTCGTTAAAAATTGTAATGAATTTAATGTATTGATAATTCATCCCGTTTTACCTCTTAACATGTATGTTGAAGTTCTTTACGTCTTTTTTACCCCTCAGGGTGAGCTTTTGTGACGACTTACCAACGTCTCAATGTTAATATTACACACAGGTGCCAAGTCTATATGCAATAACTTTGCCCATTGATGGATGTCATCAGTTTAGTCGGCAAGCACCTAGTGACAAGGACTTTTCTCTTACTCACATAGAATACACTCTTCTCTCAAATATGATCATAAGAGCTTGTCAGGAAGTCACATAGATTTCGAAGCAAGTGTTATATCATATGGTGGCGTACTAATTAATCCCCCTTCTAGTAAAACTAGAATCTATTAGGTTTAAAACGGTCGCTCACACAATCTTGAAGGATCATTAGCCCAATGATTGTATATATAAACAACAGCAAATCAACAGGTACGATTCTACGTCTGTACAAACATGTACAAATAATCAAATAAAAAACATAAATTTAATACGTAAAAAATGACAGAAGATAACACCATAAAATTGTTTAATAAATTGTTATTATTTTTAACAATATTTTGTTTGCGTACACAAGTATGTAGATATACATACGTATATGTATGTAAACTATACATTTTAATACTCTTACATACCCATATGATTACGATGATGGTGAATAAAAATCAATCCAATAAATTTGTATGTGTATGTACATAGATATGTGTATAAGTATGTTTGTTTAATAAAATAAATATGTATGTATGCAAATCAAGCATATGTATATATGTATGTACATATTTATTGATTGTTAACTGTGAGAATTTTTCATGTTAACAAAAGCTGTTGTGTTCTGTGGTTTATAACACTAATTTAATATAACCGCCCTTTATTATTATTAATATCTTATTTTATTCAATAACAACACACCATTGTCATTATCAGCATTAATATAGCAATATTATCATCATTATTTCACTATTAACTTGTATTAATATCCTTTTATTATTCATTCTTTAATTATCGTCGTCGTTGACATTTGTTTTCGTATGTCGAATAAAAATTGAAAACATAAACACAAACAAATTAAAACCCACAAACTGCTCTACTATTGACAGCTTTTTTATAAAAAAATCACTAACTGATTATTTTACATTCGAAAACGAATAAAAAATCTGGCGACTAACAGTCAAATTTTTAATTTTTTTCTAATATATTATTATATTTTTTGTACAATATTTTATTAAAACAAAATTTCAGAATAGATATTTAACAGATTTGACCATATTATTTATTTGAAAGATTTTTGATACAAAATAAAGTTAAATATTTCTACTAAATGAAATAGATAACTCATTATCTAATTACAATAAATATATTTGAGTTATTGCTTATCTTGACATTCAATTGGTGTAAAAGCCTATTATAGGTAATAATATAGAAACGATATGTATACAAATATATAAATCTATTGTTTGTAAAAAATACTGTATAAAATAAAATATTGTAATAAATTAAGTTTAATATTTAATTCAAATATAATACGTAGAAAACAACAAAAATTTGTGCGATAAATAAAGTTGTCGAACAAATTAGTTTATTTTTACAAACACATGATTTGTGTTAAACTTATCGATTCAGTTCATTTCAGTTAAAGACTTGCAATTAAATATGTAATGATTATAATAAAATTTAGATACTTGATTTTTGTGTATGTATGTATTTGAAACATACATAAATACATATTTGTGTTGAATTTGATAATGAGATTAAGAACATATGCAGACTGAAAGGAATTTTGTCATCCTTGTTGTTAGGATAAAATTCTTAAGCAATAATTTATTATAAGAAATAAATCATTCGTAAATTTAGTATAGTTCATACCATTATTGACCTAAAGTCTATAAACCCACTTTTATAAAATAACTTTTCCACCGATGAATTGTTTAAATATATGAGAATTGGAAAAATATAAGGAATTTAAGAAATAAATCACATTTTTAATATACTCATTACTTGTATAGGGTATCACAATTTCGGCCATGCTTGATTAATAAAAATAATTTCCTTTAATTAATAAATTACAATTTTAATATTTAATACAAATATAAAATCAATGCATTTATTTCGGTTATTTAAATTCATTAAATCTGCACAAAAGAGGGAAAAGGTTATTAATGTTCGATTTCTTTATATTCCTCTAACAAACAATAAAATGTGTATTTATGTACAAAAATTTAATACATACATATGTATATATGTATATTTGTGTGGGAGTATATAACGAATGAAAAATATTTAAATAATGGATTTTTTTCAATAAATATAATGGATCCAATATATGTATTTAACAAGAAATCAAATGTGTAAAGCCAGAGAGAAAGTAGAAAAGGGGAACTTAAAGAGCCTATTATTATGTGTAAGGAACGAATGGGTTGGTTTCTAGTTGTCGAGTTAATGCATTTTGCAAACTATTATAGGATTTATTTTCCAAGAGTTGCAAAGAAAAGGAAATAAATTTTCTTAGCAATATAAGCTCTTAACGAATAAAGAAAATACATTCTATATGCTTTTGTATGTATGTTGCAAATTGTAGGGGTTATGGGGAGTGTGTATTGAATCAATATCAATAAATATACAAACTTGTACAATATATACATACATAAATGTTTTTATACAATTGTACCCTAAATGAAAACGTATGGTAAAATAAAACATTCTTCGATAAACAGCAAATGAAAAACCATTTTGAAAATCTCCACAAAACTTCAATACATCTTAGCAGTGCCTGTTTAACTCGTTTTTTTTTGTGTTTAACTTTATGTGTGCAACTGTGGGAGAGGGATTCGCACTTTAAAAATCAATAACCCCAATTGAAGAGTTTTAATGGCATTTAAAAAACTCAGGAAAATAAGTGCAAAACATGTTAAAACAAGCTGTTCCGTTGACATCTATTAAGATTTGTAATTTCTTTTTTGCGCTTATTTTATTTGCCAAACAGTTTCAAATTAAATTTTTGTTTTTAATTTTTTATTTTACAAAAAGTTTGAATCAAGTCAATGTTTATCTCAATCATCATTAACTAAGTGGGAAAAGAGGGCGTTATTTGGCCTGTATGTTTTTTATTTTTGTTGCTGCAGAAGTTGGATGAAACTGATTGTTTGTACTATTCTAACCTCAACCACCCTCTACAATAACATCAATGACGTCTAGATGTTTTTAATTAATTTTTGTTGAATTTCACTTTTTTCGTTCAAAAAGATACAAACACACACACATATATTAGAATAAAAGTGAAAGAAAGTCACAAACAGAAAACAAAATTTTCAAGTAACGACTTTTTTCTTTGTCATCTTTCCGTTGGTCCTGGATTTATTTGTTTTTCTTACTTTTTTTTGGTTTGTTAACGTTGTGCTTTTTTATTTTGGTAACAATTTTATTGAATTTTCTTTTCATTTGTTTGTTGATTTTGTGGATTTGATGTCATTAGTATGCATTGAAGTCAACCAGCCAAGTCTGTCAAGCCAGTCAGTCAGACCATCTATTTATCTTTCCATATAAACAACCATCTACGTTTAGCGACGACTTAAGGAAGAATTTCCAAAAAAGAGTTGCCAAAAAAAATATTATATTAGAAGACGTACATAGTTTGGATAAAACGCATTTAAAATTTTACATACATATAACTTTTGCTGAAATCTTATGTAACTAAAATTATTTTCCTACATGATCTACTTTTAAATTTAAAAATATGTAACCTTGGTAACCCTAAATATTTTTATTTGATTTTATTTCATTTAGATATTTAATTCTTTATATACCAGTTCCGTATACCCGTAGGTACATAGTAATATATTCGTTTTAATGTTTTTATTATTTTTGTGTATAAAATTATTTTGTAATCAAATGAATTGAAGAGGAAATACAACATACATATGTACATACATATATGTATGTATAAAATGTGCCAGAAACCAAATTTCTTTGGGGAGGTTCTTAGTTGAATATCAATGACATTATGAAGGATCCATGTTAAGTGGAAAAGGAAATGTATATAAATTTGTTCGCTGAACAAAGAAAATAAAAACAATTATTTAAATTAAATGCAACCAATGTCAGTTGAAAAAGAAATGAGATTATTATAATAGTAAATTACCGCTTAAAAAATACCACTAGTTCTTTGTACCCTACACCGTTATAATACAAACTATGTGCGGTTTGTAGGTCTTGTTGAGTAGATCACCATATTAAGAATTTTTAATATATGAACCCCGAAAATCGTAAAAGATTTTAAATTGTTGTTCGATTTTACAAAACATGTAAATTTTTGTTGTTTTTGAATTCAAAACCGGCATATGGTTGATTTCTATCATTGCAAAATAATCGCATCATTGGCCATTTTAATACTGAAATAATGCTCAATCAGGTCTAAACATTTGCAAACATCTGCACAAATGCTAAAACTAAATTTGTCCAGCGACTTAATGATGCACTGTGATATAGAAAAAACTTAAAACTTTTACAAATTTACTAAAACCTTAAATTCTTTGAGTACAGTGTTTAGTTTTAAAATAAAAGATTACATGTACCTCGGATTTCTTTAATATCTGATCAAAATTATTTGGCAATAAAATGTAGTCATCTAAATTGAATTGTGACTCAATAAAAGTAATTAAAATGTTTAATAAAAAAATTCTTGATTACACATTTTTTACATTTATGTATGTATGAATATATTTTGAAATGCACAATGAACCAGAGAGTATGTGTGTGTATGTTTGTACTTACAAATAGTCAATGATGATCAAAATTTTCAATAGATTTCTACAATCATTAGGGAAATAACATTTTATATAGAATATTAAAATATAATATCACCCACTCTATAGTGTAAAAAAAACATTAAAAACTATAAAATAAAATGATTATTTGCCTTTAGAAAAATCAAAAGGAATAAAATTGTTTTCTCTAGGTTATACCTCTAATAGAGAAACATGCAACAAAAAGGGCAATTTAATCTCCCAGCAACATAGTCTATTTTATAGGCAATTATATACAATTTAAATGAAAAAAATGAAATTTTGTGTATATTGTGGTCTATTTTTATTTCCTTTTTCGATTTTATTTTAGCATCTCTTTTTTTGGCAATTGATGTAACAAACACATAAAAAATTTCATTATGTGAGATGAATTACTTTCACACATTCAACCATACATACGGTATATAGTATATACATACATATGTACATATGTATGTACAAACGACCACACATGACTGTTCCATCCATGAATGCAAGTACGAACGAATTACAAAAAAATATATGCAATGGAAAAAAATTGCATAAGCATTCGCCCCAAAATTTACTAAAAATTGAAACAATTTTTGTTGTTGTTAAAATATACAAAAAAGAGATACCAATTGCAGACAAAGTTTTAATTCCCTCGCCATTAAAAAAAAGAAAATAATAAAAAACAACAATTGTAAATAAAAAAAGAAAAACGCAAAATTTAACCGGAAAAAATGAACAAAAATTGGAAAAATACATACATAGAAAAAGTTATACAAACGCTTGTTAAGGAATATTTGCATAGCATAGCTTTTAGGCTCAACTGCTGCTTATTGCATTTAACAACTCACACACAACCACCCAAACCAATCACCCAACAATGTGTGTGTGTATAAAAAAACACACACACATATATATTCCAAATGTTAAAATTGAATTTTGTTTCTTGTTTTTTTGTGTTTAAAGCATATGTAAAAGATTCTATGACGTACGAGTACAACGGCATGAAAAATGCAAAAGCCAAATAAAAATTGCATTTGCCACAAATTTTTAAAAAAGATCTAATAGTATGCAATAATAAAAAGTCAACCAAGTGGTAAGTGTGAGATAGAATCTATCTACTTATGAGTGTGGCTGTGTGTGTATTTACAGAGCAAATAAGAAATAACAAAATGAATTTGAAGGCATTTTAATTTGTTCATGTATTTTATTAAGTCCAAAATGCGACTACAGACACCAACATCATCACTTAATCTCCAGCTCTCATTCTCCAGAACCAAGTCAAGTTTAATGTAGTTTGTTTTGTTTTTCTTTATTTTATACATTTCACTCATCAACAAAAAATAATTTTAATATATTCTCCAAAAGTGGTTCGTTTTTTCATTCATTCGTTCGTTGAATGAATATTTGGTTGGCTGCAACATGCGGCATGTGTGTAAGGATTTTTTGAAACATCCGCACATACAAACATGAACAAATAAGTATTACCAGGCAATTGAGTGCAATTTTCAACGCTATATTAAAAAATTTGTTATTTTTTGTATCAACATTTCGACGCTCTCTCATACCAACTAACATACAGAGATAACCGATCCACCTACACCTACCATACATAAATAGTCTCACTGTGAGACATATTCCTTGTCTCCTACAAAATTTGCTTATGGGTGATGGATTAAATATTTTTTACATTATTTCTTTTTTTTCTGCAATTTTCCATCCGCGTAGGTGGGGAGTTAACAATTTTCACATAATTTATATTTTATTCATGTGTTAATATCCAGTCCCCTCTTTTATTTCATTTGCTTTGGTTTCATTTTATACTTTTATAATGTTTCGGGTTAAAAGAATAAACAATGGCAACCATTTTTAATGAAATTTTTGAACAAGTTTCATAATGAAAATACTAAAGTGAGTATTTTTGTGAATATAGTTGCAGAAATAGTCGTCATACATCCCAGTAGTTTAATAAGTAGTCAAAAGATCTCTTTTAGACGAAAGTTTTCAAAAATTTTAACTACTTGGTTAAATTTAACCCTCTTTATATATAAAAATTGTTGTTTAGTTAGTTAGTTTGAAGGAGGATGTATACACATAAAATCCGAAGAAATACACCTAGGCCTCAATCGAGCCTGTTGTGCGCTCCTCCTCAGGGTGGGAATCGAACACACCACCTCCGGTCTACCAGACTAGAACACTAACCACTAACCTACCGGAGTTGTTCATTATTTGATAAATAAACTAGTCAATTCATAATTTGTAAATAGTCTAGTCCATATATTCCATAGTTCCTTTATTTCCTATTGCAGAATCGGTGGTACATGCAATTAGTAATCAATGGGATGGGATGATCTTCTCGAATTACTGGGTGTACTTAGAACAAAAATAAAAAAACTATAACTTTTCCATATATTCAGACAGAGATTAACGTATCAATATGAAAGCATTAATTGTTATATGTATATTGAATTCATATGAATGTTGACAGTCTAATTTAAAAGAATAAGAAAGTAAACACGTATCGTCACCGTTTCGAGTTATAATACTATATATTTTAGATTTTTTTATTATTATAAAATGCATCTACTACTGTGCAATTTTCGGTATTTAATTTATTTAGTAAATTTTAATCCATCAAATGTAATTTTAAATTGAAAAAATAACTGCAACACCTAAACCTTTTTGAAATTTCGCATAAACCCATGTTGTGATAATAAGACGAAATTCTTACATAAATGATTAAATATGAATTAATAAGATATTTTCTGCTAATTTATAAAAAAATATATAGTAAATCACAACATTGACCATCTTGTTCTTCCCCAGCACCTTAGAATATTATTTTCGCCGCGGAACAAAAACTATAAAAAACAAACATGAAAAATAAAAAGATAAAAGATACGGCGCAGGGCCTAAATAACCCAGTACCGATGGCAAGTGTTGACATAAAATAATACTACAGGGGTGGGTATCTTGGTCTCCGTGGCGGACAATGCCTCAAGCGTACAGCATGATATTTGTAAAAAACAAAGTGGTAAAAGAGAAGAGAGAGCTCTACATAAATATAACTTTAATCCAGGAACCTTGGACATTTCGCAACAAGGTGAATACCGGTAACTTACAAAGTACAGTCAAACTCGTTTATAACGAACTCCGCGGGACAAGTGAAATTTGTTTCTTATAAACAAAGTTCTTTATAAGACAGGTGAAGTTTTCGTAGTTCATTTAGTGATTTAGGCGAACTGGCCAAAAGTTATTATAGGACACGTCATCAGTATACATTGATGATGACACATTGAAGGGTTATACACAATCATCGGACTTGTCTGATCGCATACCAGACACAGAAAATGTCGGAAACTTTGAAATGCTGATCCCAGATAGAATGTATTGGTTAAGCGGAAAACTAGAGGAATCCGTTGTTACTCGAATGGCTCCAAATTGGGAGATAGAGTGGGACTGGGATTCTATATCTATTAGGTGATAGAATTAAATGAATACTCTCCCAAAGGTAAGGTTTACATCACATGGGTACCATTCCACTCGGGAGTAGTATGTAACGAAAGGGTAAATATAAAGGCTTTAAAGGGAATGGAGCTCGAGGTAGTTAACCTGACAATCACTAAACCATTCGACGCGACAAAAGCTGAATTAAAAATATGGCTGAAAGAATCCTATAAGGCCGCTTGGAATAATGAAAAGGAGGGTAGAACCACAAAGATCTTATGGGGTGACTCTGATGAGAACAAGATAAGAAATCTCCTCAAATAAATAGATCTAATTATGTTGAAAGTGATGTTATTTCGGAAATAACACATCTAAATAACACTGATTGGAAAATTCTTAGGAATTACGTCCAGGAAACTGAGTTTCTGAACATTGAAAAATAATATACTCAGTGAAATTTTTTTTCTGAAAAGGTGCGCACAACGGGGCCGACAAATTTCTTCGGATTTGACGTACCTATCAACCTACCTATCTAAGAACAATAATCGAGATATATGCAAAGATTTAATACCTTTTAACTTTGAATTTCACTATCTCATTATGACCGCGACTTTTAGTTCTTTATTTAGATTGTCCAGATACCAGTTTTATCGTCTTAAATACTTTATTTTGATCAATTTCTGCAAATTTCGATAGATTGGATTTACAATCTATCCCAAAAGTTATGGATGTAATGCTTATATCCGCTGTAAGGTATTTTAGTCAATATATTAATCGGTCGAATAAACTCATGTAAGAAACTAAACCCAAATTAAAAATGGTTAAACCATAAATTGTAAATTTATTAGCGTTGCCTTAAAATAGATGTTACTGACTGTTTGTCCATTTAACATTTGGAAATTGAACCAAAGTATAAAGATTTGTGGTTTTTGTATTTTTTAACATTTTTTCAAAGAAGGTAAGTATACCCAATAATATCCAAACAAGTTATTTGATATAGTTCTGAGCTATCCAACAGCTTTTAAAAATCTTTATATCAATACAAATTGTCCAAATTGCCTTATTGTTTTTTGGAAATGCGAGAAAAATAAATATTCATACATTAAGTAGTTTTTTTCACACAAAATATCTTTTAGCAGCATGTGACAAAATTAAGTCTTAAAATAACCAAACAAAATCACAATAATTTAGAAATACATACTTCCACAATTTTACCTAAAAATGTATTTGTTTTTTAGATTTCTTTGTAAGAAACATTTTAATGTTGTTATTTATATTAAAAATTTAAATTACATGTGATTTAGCTTGAAAAAACGCTCTGTTGAGGTTTGTGATATATTATTTTTATTTGATTACATTAAAAAATATATTCATGTATGTAAACATTTTAAATAATTTGATGAAAATGATAAAATTAAAATATTTTTGAATAAGCACAAAAATGTATCATGAAATATAAAAAAGGTAAAACATAAAAAATACCTTTTTATCCTTTAACCCAGATAACGAAATATTGACCAGGATAATTATAATAATGAGAAACGGTGTCTTAGAATGAACCAAACTTTCATTTTCGGTGGAAACCATATTAAATCTTCATACAAACGGTTACACCCTACTCTATATGTTTTCGTGTTCACGTTGTGAGTATTTTTAATAAAATAATAGAATAAATATGAAATACAAAATTTTACATTTGCATGTCTTGAATTAAACTGCAGGAACGGTTGCTATTAGTCTTATAAACCATATTATATTACAATTTTCTCATTATCATAAAAACAACAACACATCAACTACAGATCATCGCAGTGGGATAATTTGTTGTATATTGAACGAGACGCACAACGAAGAAAACACAAAAACAGATTTAATTACTTGCTTGTTATAGATTTTTTTATGTCAACAAAACCAGAATCTGGTTTTGATTATATTATTTAAAAAAGATATATGTATGTACTTATGTATTTATCTTGATTTACTCAACTCAAAAGATATTACAACTCTAGTCCTTTAGAGTCCTGTGGAAAGTTGCACAGTTACACACATACATACATATTAAGTATTTATATAATATGTTTAATTTAGTAACTTTTCTCAGCCATTTGCCTTGAGGTTGTAATAACTAGACGAATAAATATAAATACAATAACTAATATATTTAAGGATACACGCCATACAACTACAATTATTCATGCATATGTATATTAGGGCCAAAACTTTTCCCATATTTTTTTTTCGCAAAATCTGCAAATAGTTATCGTAACTTATAATAATTGAAATAAAATCTAACACAAATTTAAAATCTTCGACAAGAATAAATTTTTTGCAGTTTTGATAAAAAACACTTTTATATTATATGACCAATTTTAGAAAATTTTTATTTTGCGTAAAGTTTTTTGATTTGAATCGAGCCCAAAAAAAAAACTAATTTCCGTAAATTACATTATATTTCATTATCCTGTGGTAATATAAACAACATTTGGTTATTCCCCTAATGTACATATATCATATATATAGGTATATTCAACTCAATAATAAAATCCACAGAAAATTGTAGTTAACAAGTTGAGATATGAAGGATATTTGTGTTTGAACGTGTATGCGGTTATAGTTGCACACATATACCCTGCACTACCGGGAGAGTCAATAGCGAGTAAGTATTTATACTTAATTATTATTTTTTTTATATTTATTTATATATACAATAACAATTTAAAATTATTTATATATTCCCATTAATAATTTTATATAAGTCGGACATTTTATTCTATAAATAATCTGATATTTATGAATCGATGCTTTTGTTATTATGAAAACAATTTTCTCATTTATAACATCTACATATATAAATTTTTATATATATATATTCACTAGATTGCCTTAGAATTTAATATAGATCCAGAATATAAATACATACTTTTATAGGTCTTGGATGAATATTTTTATGTGTTAGAAACGGAATGCCAAAAAATACGTTCATAAAATACATTAATTGTAAAACAACCTAATAAAATGTCAAAAGTTATATATATATATATATATATATATATATATATATATATATATATATATATATATATATATATATATATATATATATATATATATATATATATATATTATTTTATTAAATGATTAATAATAAATAATGCAAATTATAACTATTACACCAGCATCGCGGCCTGAGTTCTAATTATTTAAAATTGATATTTCATGAAACTAAATACAGCATCTCGCACATAGGCTGTCATAGTCATGCGATAAAATTCAAAGGAGCAAATAAAATATTTTTTGCAGACCAGTGTTATGAATAAACAATGCCGGGTACACACAGCTGGTAATAAATATGTTTGTGGTATTGCAAACATGTTGCAGCAATGAAATACAAACTTAAAACTAATTGATCCTTTAAAAGCTTAAGAATGTCGAAGAATATTAAATTAAAAAACTTTAAAACAATAAAAATGGACAGTTTGATGGTCTGCCTAACTTTCTATCGTGATTTAAAACATAAAGTTTTATAATTTAAAGAAAGGAAAAAATAAATAAATACATATCCATTTGCAGAATGTTATAAAATTCTTGGAAACAACGAGTTTAATTTTTGCAAAGTCACAAACAGGAAGTGTTATAATTTGTTTATTGTTGGAGACGGAAGGAAAGAGTTAAATTCTGTGAAAATTCTTAAAGAATAGTTATTTCTCATACCAGATTGTATGTATGTTTGTATGTAAGTAAATATGTTTTTGTATGAATGCATTTTTTTTTTGTAAATCACATAGATGATTGCAACAATAAACTTATCAAACCATCAGATAATCAAACACTCATTTTCGTTTTGTGGAAAATTGTCGGCACGCTTCATACTAGATGTATGTGTAGGCGTAAGAACCTACTTGCCGCACCCATATGTATGTGTTTACATAAATGTCCAAAACAAGGACAATAATTGTTCGAGCAAAATAAAGGTAAAAATTCAAAATAACAATAGACGATTATGAACACTTTAGTGGTCTAAGCAAAAGGAGCCTTTAAATTACTGACAAAAAAATGCAGAAGCAAATAGTTGTTCTTTTAAGTTGAGTTTCGGTCATTTGTTCTACTTAATTGTATGCTTTTTGTACTTGAATATTATAAGTATTGCTTTTAGAGTAGATGTGTTTTTACAATTACATACATATTTAGCACAATATATATATGTACATTAGACCGACTCACTCTGTACCGAATTAAAAAAGGTATTTTGGAATTATTATTTTTTTTTAATTTTTTTTTTTTGCCAAATATATGTTTGTATATACATTAGACCGACTCACTCTAGACCGAATAAAGAAAAGGTATTTTGGAATTATTTTTTAAATTTTTAGTTATGTTTTGAAACAAACTGCCATAATGGGGTATCGTTTGAAAGGGATTTTAAAGCCGCGTCCAATGATGTGAATCTGGGTAAAATATTAAATTTAACAGGAAAAATTGTGTCCTACATACGTTATTTTCTTGAAAACTGTCAAGCTCACGAATGAACAATACTTAACCGAAAATATTTTGGGTAACATCATATTACAGCGAATATTTTGAGAGTGGTAATTCAAACACCATTTTTTGTGAGTCGATCTAGTGCACATAGATATCACCCATTCACCATAAGAGTGGCATAAATAAAAAACTTCGTATTGAGCAAAACATCATGGAATGATTTATGAGATTTTAAATTTTTTTCCAACAGATCAGCAGATTTGTAATAAAACCTCTTGTATGTATACACATATAAATAAAATTGGTTTTTATAACTTTCTTATCTAAATTTAAAGTAAATTTTAACTTATCAAATATATGTGAAACCCACACTGAAAGTAATTGACATTTTCAAAAATAGACAAAACTATAAGAAAGACTTTAAAACGAAAAACTAAATTTTGGCTTATGCCAGTTTTGTAGTAAATGCGCTATATCTATAGTGAAATATACTATAGAAAAAATTTACATGGGTAAAAGTAGATATAACTTAAAATTGTCCTGCAGTGTAGGTTGTGATTTATTTGCCTTTTTTTCAAACTCGTACTCCTCTTTATAATCCATTATTATCCTGGCTATTTAAACATTGATGCTTTGTTTGCTGTTATTGTTGCTCCTATTGCTGTCTAATACATATATGTATGTACATACATATATGCAAAATATCCTTTTGTTAGATGGCCAATTTTTATGTAATTCAAGTGGTCACAATACTATAATTTCTACTGAATTTTTTTGTTGAAACTCTCAAAAGAAATGAAAGAAAAATGCCGGCATAGAAGTAGTTTGTATTTGGGCAAAAATTAGTGCAAAAAGTGGCAAATGTGTTGACGCCTACAAACATAAAAGAAGTGAATATAAAATACATACATGTAGTTTTGTATCCTTTATTGACACATTCATTGTAAATCTAGTTCACTTTCATCGCTGTGTGTGAATGTGTGTTTTAATGTTTATGCCACATATGAAACGCCTATCTAAACGAAAATTGAGATCTTGAATAGATGGCTACTGTTTACTTGTACCAACTACTTGACAAATCTCTTTTCACTTCTGTATCTCTATATCCTTGTTAAACACGAATTTTCTGATAAAATTACAAGGAACAACATTTGCGGTGGTACTTTTCTACTTTTGGTCAAATAAAACACTCATATGTAGAAAGTATCAAATATCAAATTCATGCATTTTGACACTTAGATCTTCTTATGTGATAAATCCATGCAAATAGAGGTTAATAAAGGACACACGTTTGCTTATTTAAAGAAAAATATCAAAAGATCTTGGTTAATACTTGGAATTTCGATAAAAATTCAAAAATAGATTTGATATTTAGTTGAGACAGTTTGGCACCTAAGAATGGAACTATAAATAGAGGCTTTTCTTGGAAATGTAAAAATTGTCCAACTAATTAAATGCTTTATTATTAGAAAAACTAACCACATTTTTGAGTGTAATGTATCTTATGGTCTGCCACACTCTTACTTATTTAATTGGAAACTTAACTTGAAATGATGAAAAAATGTTACAAGTAAAGACTTCTAAAAATTTAAGTAAAGCCCAATATCAAGAGAATAGCAACGAAATTCGACATAAAGAAAATAATAGTAAATCAACGAAATTTGATATAAACAAGTTTTATTGCAACATAATACTAACTGTAAATTTTTTTGGGGATCGGTCCATAATTTACCATATCTCATATAAATGGCCTTTCTTATCGAATAAAATTAACGGCCATAACTGGTTTAAAAATACCATAACAAGTTTTATTGAAACCAAAATCTTTGTAAAATATTAATAGGAGAGGTACAAAATTGACCATAGATAAATTAAGACGAAAGCTTATAAAAATATTAAAAAGAAGTATCCATCATCCTGACTATATTACTATTTCTATATTATAAAAAAGTTTATAATAAATCCAATAAATTATTAAATTGTGGTATAAAAAGTACCGAATTATATAGTATAGGTTCACTTTTCAAAATTCACTTGAAATTTAAGACACATGATTCGATAGTGGATATAAAAAACTCAGCATATTCGAATATAAAACTCTTGATTGTTTTTTTCGTTCATTTAAAACTTAAATTATCTAAACAATCTTAATTAATATTTAATTTTTATTAATATCACCCTAAAAATTTATTTTATTATACTTATTTATTAAAAATATTTTTTTCTAAAAATTTTATGTGTAATTTAAAACCAAGCAATTACGACAAATTATTGTAAGTAAGAATATTAAATAAATTTAGCGTTGATGATGATAACGATTAAATAAGTTCATCCTTTTATTTTAGTTAGAGAGGTTAAATAATTACAATTTATAAAATATTTAATAACTATACAGACTAACCTAAAATATTTTATTTTATCCATATTTTTAATTAAAATGAAGAGATCACATTTAAGATACATAATTGCTGTCTGTCCGTTTTTAAATTACAATAGACATTGTAATCGTTATCATCATTATTAGCGTCACCCTCCTTAATGTGGAGAAAAAAAATGACAACTTAATTGAAATAACAAAAGAATACCAAGTTAAATGGCAAAATAACAAAAAATAATGGAAGAAGAGCAAACAAACTAAATGAATTTAATAGAAAAGAGCAGCACTAACACCAAAATAAAAAAATAAAAACAGAATAAACAATAAATAAAAAGAATCAAAATCAAATTTAAAATCATTTCCAGACTCAAACTACAGTTTCCTCGACAACTGCAACAATAACAACAACATCAAAGTACTTAATCTTTATAAGACAAGACAACAAAACTATTTTGCCAAAGGTCTGAAAACATGCCACAGAAAACCTCATTTGCACCCACATCCATACTCAAGTCCTTACCATTAACATCATATCATCATCATCCCCATCGTTTTCTACGAGATTCAACTTTATGAAGCAAACAACAAAAGCGAGCCAAATGCCTGGGTGAATTAAAAGAAACCAGGAAGGGGAATGGTGGTAAAAGTCAACAAATGAAAATCGTTTTATTGCCTTAATATATTAAATTTAATAGCAAAGAAAAATGTTGCTACTGTTGCGTTAATATTAGTAAAATTATATTGTATGTAAATTATATTGTAAGAGCACACACACACATACACATAATTGTAGAAAATATTATAGTTATGTATGAAAATTACCCACTCACAGTAACAAAAAGAAAACATTGTGATCCAAACTAAGAAGACTATGATACCGATGATGTTGACATATTTGTATGTTCCCCAACCCTTCACTTCTTTCCAACATTCTCCATGTTAACAAACAACAAAAAATAACTTCACCAGTACCTAGTTAACCTTATTAAAAGGTGAGTTGAATGTTAACTATTTCTACTTGTATTCCTAGAATTTTGCCACCATTGAATCATCATTATCATCTTCATTACTGTCGTAATTATTATTTAAAAAACAAAACAACAGCAACAATCTGTTTTAGTGCAATACACGCATACACAACGATAAGAGAAATCATTATGCCTCCACATTATGGGGAACATTATGTCCTTGTTGTTGCGAAAATTTTATGGTATTGGTTTGCGGTTTCTACTTGTACCCAATGAAATGTTTGCTGAAAGGCGCATGTTCTTTACACGACGAGAAATATTGAGAACTAGAGAATAAAAGAGATTTTAGGACATATATTGTAATCGTACAAAATATATTAGATCCGAAATGGGGTCAAATATAGGAATATTGATAGTTTCATTAAGCTATTATAGTTTTTAAACGTTAATAATAATAATAATAGTAATAATAATAATAATTAAATTAATAATAATTATAATAATAATTAAATTATATTAATAATAATAATAAGTTTAAGCCAAGATCAGTTCTTTTTATAACTACATGCTGACATATTAAAAAAACTTGTGCCAATCAAGTTATTGTCAAAATCAATACGAAAATGGATCCAAATTCACAAAGAATAGAATTATATACATACATATTTTTTCAACACAAATTTATAATAAATTACACTGTGCAACATGATTTTCACAAATTGAAAGGATACCATTTGTGTGTACAAACTCCTGAAGGATTTTTCGCTGCAAGATCAAACTTTTATCGCTATCGTTAACTAAAAGTTTGTAGTGGGTTAACGTGATTTTAAACATTAATTAATGAAACTATTAATGAATAGGGTATCATGTGAAAACTCATCCGAAGGGTTATTTAAATCATCCATTCTGAAATTTTCGCGGTCTCCAAATAAAAACATAAAAACTAAACGGAAAGTTTGAATATATTTAAATACTTAAAACATGGTTAATTTAAAAACTTTAAAATAAAATAACTTAAAAAAAGCAAAATGTTTGACTTTTGTTTCAGACCAATTAAATAAAATTCGCAAAATTTGTCAAATAAAATCTTTTATTGATATTTTAATATTTGATAAAAGCTGGGTTGTAATAAAAATCATTAATAAATATTCCTTGCATTTTTTTGTTTGCAGATAGCTAAACAAAAAATATATTATTAAAATGAATTCTGAAAGTATTTGTGAAGTTTTAATAAATTTAGTGTTAAAAAGCGCAACTTTTAATGACCGATAATATAGAACGATTTGGGGGTTTCAATATTATAATCTTGTACTTTATGTTATCATAGAAATTTTTCGCCCCCCAGACTGTCAATTTGTTGCATAGTGTTATTAATCAATAATTGCTCAATATTCTAACATCATAATTTGGTATGATATGGATTAATAGAAAGAAAATATTCCCGGGATTGGTATAATTGAAAGTGGCTAAAACATAAAAAATCTAGTTACCAAGATCTAAAATGTAAAGTAATTTTAATCAAATTCAAAAGTAGTGCTCTTAAATTAATTATATGTAACGTTTATAAAAAATACAGTTGATTCCATAAAATATACAACTTGTTTTATTGAATAATAATATTTATTTTATTTAAGAATCTTTTCAAACGTATATATGTGTGTATGTATGTTTTTATTGCATATTAATCCAATTTTTCCCGGAAACATAATTTAAGAAATAAAGGTTACATTACATGTGTATACATCGATTGCATAAGGAATTGTTTTGGTTACTTAAGGCGCTAATTTGTGAAAACTTGCACAACTTCTTTGTATTTTTAACACAAACAAACCGAAAGTAAAACAATGACACTCATCGAGAACAATAGAAAGTGCGATCATTACTTTTGACAGCTGACAAAATGACGCCATAAACAACGGCAGCACGAACGACAAGTAACACAACCATACAATAAAACAAATATTCTTTATTATATACAGAATCATCTTAATCCTGACGCTACCAAGAGCCATCTATATATCCATAGAAAAAGGAAGCCCTCAAAAAAGACTAATCATGCGCTAGAACTCAACTGCACTCATAACAAGTGGCTGTTGTATTTTAAATTCATGATTAAAATATGTACTTAGCTACATGGATCAATGTATGGCATAATTACTAAGTAGATCCAAGATACCTAAGTATATTTATTTAGGTTGTTAAATCGTAGATGATTTTATTGAGTAACATTCTTTTGATGATTGATCAATAGTTTAATGTAGTAATGTGCATCTTTAATATAGAGCTCTGAATTCATTTATTTTAGACTACTGCCCTAGTTAGGATTGAACAACGTACGTTAGAAAAACTGTGGGCTTTAGCTACCTAAGCAAGCATGAGTTGAGCTCTTCTCTCCTCGCTAAGGATACCAGTTTTGGCTAATGAGTTATAGATCTTGTACTGTTGTAAGCCATGTTCTCTTTGGAAGATCATCACTTTCGATTTCTCTGTCAAATGTCTGTTTCAGTTCACAATGATTAAGCAATTTCTTTTACGTTTAGAAAAATAAATGAACAACATTTAAATGGTTTGTCTGTTGTTTAAGTCCTTTTAATTTACCTCATTAAATTATGTAGTTTGATGGTATTAAAAAATAGTATTTTAGAGATTTTAGATACGATTCGAGCGGATATTTTCGTTCCATTTTTCAGGTCGCACAAATTAAAGATCTGATGTTCTAGTTTAGTTAACGTAAGTATCAAATTACTTAAAAATATTTTAAACGATCATGACTTTTTGTTTTCATTTTTAAATTGTTATCTTAACATTTTGTTTAAACCTCTTTAAAATATAAATTAAAATTGATTTGATCACTTAAATTATATATCGTTGCCAAATGATCCTGCTTAAAGTTTTTTAGGTATGAGGATTTTAACAAACAACGTTTGATATATTTAAAGCAGAGCATTGTGCTTTCATTCTGTAAGCAGACTTCTCAGGAAATTGTTAAATACATTGAAATATTCTAGTTCTTATAATTTAATTCGTGTTATTTTAACAATGGATAAAAACATAAGTATTCCATGTCTCTACGTATTTAGGCCATGGACAGGTAATCTGTAGTAGAGAAAAAGTTATAAATCATGCTTTCCTTTAAGTTACTAGTGGTTTATCCCCTCTAATGAAAATCTGTGAATTATATTTCTGATATTTGGCACTAGGCTTAAACAAGAACCTCGGCGTTTTCCTTAAAATTACTGGTACAGTTGAGGCGTATGCCTACTCACAGAAAGTTTAGTATGAATGTTAGTTATAAGCAGGGCAAGGATTTCTATGTAAATGCATGTTTATAGTCAGTAACTCAAAATAACTTTAAACTATTTTCTTTTCGAATCCATAAATTGCATATTTTGATTTAAATTGAATATATTTTAAATGTTTCTTTGTTTTATATATTTTTACAACAAATTTGTAAAATTCTTTATTAAATTTTTTTTAAAATTATTTAACAAAAATCTTCTTACAAAAAAACTTTCATCTCTAAAATTATGAAATTAAATGTTTTTTTTTTCCTCTTACAAAAATAATTCATATGACCACCTTAAAGCATCGGTTCCGAATCGGTTTCTTAGTCTGTCCACAATTTTTGACACCAGCTTACATATAAATCCTCTTTCAGATAATTAAAAAATATATTAAAATACTATAATCAAATTAAATATATTTGTATCTGGTGTAGGGTATCATGTGGTCCTCTATACTTTCTGATTTTGCGTGAGGAAATATTTGTTTAGTGCATATTTTTGACACTTAATGCATATTTTCACATTTAAAAGTGTGAAATCTTTACTATTAAGTTATTCTAAAATGATTTATTGCTTTTAACACCGTATGGATTTTTTGAATTTCTTAATAAGGAATGATAAAATTCCGTTCAAATATTAAAATAACATATATTTGAATGCCATTATTGTAGATAATATAAAAAAATTAATAAATATTTTTTGAATGCCATTATTTTCGATAATATAAAAAATTGTCTCAATTGATCCCCCTAGGGCATGTTAACATGATGAAAGGCCCTAACATTGATGTTATTCAAATCCCGGGGAAAAGAGATGCTGCTGGTATCTCAAGTTTATCAATACTAACTTTCCTGGAAATTATTTGATATAGGGTCGAACAAGAGAACCAGAGTACCACGGAAATCGGTTTCGGACTTTATCTTATTTATTGATGACATCCCTTCGAGGTGCACGTGGTTGCATTGGTTAAATTTAAATCTAAAATCTTTAATTCTGGATATGTGCTGTGTCCATCCGTATTCCTGGAGTTAGTGTGTCGCAAGTTTTTCTCAATGAGTATGTCGTATGAATGAGAATTAGGTGACTGGGTATGTTTTTATACAAGATTTTTCATAGTATATTCTCTGTGAGTAAGAACAAGTTATCGGCTTAATTAATGTACTCTTGTTTCTACTCAGTATAGCAATACAATTTGACATAAACAAGTTTAATATTAATCGAAATCTCTATACAAGAAGAATTAATTAAATTAATTAATTAATTCCCGAATAATGCTAGTATAAGTATCTATGAAATTTTATATACATAAATGAGTTTAATATGAACCAAAATTTTTATTACGATCAGTGCATATTTGACCCTACCCTATATAAGGATCCCTTCAGAAAATTATTTTAATATTTAGTATTAACCAAAACTTTTATACAAAAATGTATGAGGATCGGACCATAACCTAACCACCATACAAGGTCTTCTTCAGAAAATGACTTTAAAGGTCAATAGCGCCAGTATACAGACCCAGATATTTGTAATGCACGATAATATTGGTCCCACGTTAAAGTATACCAATCGGTTCAGAATCATTTTCTGAGGCAAGGTACAATTCAACATAAATGTTTAATTATAAAAACTAAATCACATTTTATTTTTATAACAGGTGTAGGGTATTATATGGTATGTTCTTTTATATTATAATTATTATACCATTGACTTAGCCTTCAGAAAAAGGTATCTAAATGGCGATGTAATGATAAAGTTCGACACAAAAAGATTTTTATGAATCAAAACCAAAGTTCCATTAATGTTCAATTGTTTTCCTCATTCGTGGTCTATTGGCGAAAATCTATTATTCTAATGATCTAAGTCCATGTAAAGTGCGTATATACTTAAACTCTACTACAAATATCTTGTTACATATGAAATAATTAGAACAAGACCATACTATAATTTAATTAATTCAATACTTAACTAAAAGCATTTTAAATGCAATATTTAACTTCACAGGCCCCAAAACTATAAGTTACCAAAATATAATATATAATAATAATAATAATAATAATAATAAAAATAATAATATAAAAAATTACACTTTTATAAAAAAATGTTTTCTAATCGATCTGTGAAAAAGTCATGTAAAAATGTTCATTAACATTGTGTATAATACACCTGTCTTTTTCGTTATATTACATCTGTGATATTAGTAAGAATCCTGTGATATATTAGGTTTAATCAATGAATTTAAATGGCGAAAATAACCGTAAATCCAATACAAGTAAAAGGATTCATTGAACACTTACAATTGATCAATGGATCAATGAGACAAAAGGATAAACCGCAATCGTTGTTTAGTCGAATGATTCACTAGGGAAAGGTACAAATTTGTGTATGTACAAATATTTGCGGTCGCCATAATTGGTAAACACAATTTGAGAGAACAAAAAGATCATCATAAAAGCCACAGGAAGAACAACAGGGAAAAATCATATAAAAATTATGGAAATCATAAACAGTAAACAACAAAAACAAAAATTATGATGGCGTTAAGGACAGGTAAACGGCAAACGATGATAGACAAATCAAATAAAAGATATATGAGAGTGAGACAATCTGCGAGAGCGATAAAGTTGATATTTTATTTAATTGCGACCAAAGAGACTTAATGTATAATTAATTCAAATATATCACAAGTATTCGCTTAGAGATAAATAAATTATTATTGAGTGATAATTGTTTAAAAATGGTTTGTAAATTAATTTGTGGAGAACAAGAGCGAGATAAAACATAAAATTGACAATATTTTATTAATAAGTTTTTAACACTCTTCTTATTATCCTTAAAAATATATGACGAGTAATCGCGTTATAACCAAAGACTACATTGTGGTATGAAACACCCCTCTCTCACTGTGTTTGTTTAAAGGTGAGTGAGTGAACTTAATAAAACTACCTGTATGAAAACCAACCCTCCTATTATTTCCTAACAACAAATATATTAGAGTGTAAAAGAGACGCACGATACACAAAATACTCAATGAACTAAAAGAGGGGTTGTATGCAGGCCAAATAGTACGTAGACACGAGATCTGCCATTTCATTCAGACACTTGGTTGGCTTTACAAAATAACTGTTATAATTGTATTTAATGCTAATGTTTTAACAGTTCCTTGCTTAGTCGGTGGTTAATGGTCGTAACGTACATCACGTCTCTTGACAAAAAATACAATTTATGCATATATAAATATAATTAAATTAATTAAAAACAAATGTTTATTTAATGTGAAGAATTCTTCTTACGGAAAAATATTTATATACACATACCGAAACGATTTATGAAAGAAGTGCAATTATTGAAAATTTAAAGTGTTTTAAATAAATAAGTGAAATATTTAACAAAAAATAATTTGATGATTTTTAAAATAATTTAAAAAATAATCAAGTTAAAAACAAAAATAATTAAGGTGTTCTGTTCCAATTTTCGCCAAATATAATGATGACAACCACAACATCACATGCTATCATGGCTCCAGTTATTCGTCCTATTCAAGAAAGTCCCGTTTCTCGACCACGAGCAGTCTACAGTATTGATCAAATATTGGGAAATCAAACGAAGCGTAGTGGTAAGTTCTGAACAACAGCAACCAACGGTAAACATTTAAATTCCGTAAATTCACAATATTTAAATTGTTATACAATTGATGTGTACAATACTACTACATGATTCCATTCCGATTGAAAGTGGATTTATTTTTAGTAAAATTATAGATTATACAATTTTAAATAATAAAAAATCCAAAGAACCAAAACCACAAAACAAGGAACATTTTAAACGAAAATAATTCCAGCTTTGATCGGAATGGAATTTTGTGACTGAATACTGCGTATTCTGAAAAACTTTTCATTATAATACAAAAATGTATCAATAGTTATGTAGTAGAATAATTTAGAAGTATTGCATTTAATGTGATATTTTAAGAATTTTTATATTTTCTACAGTTAACTACATACATAATTATTGTTTATCATTTAATAACATATATTTTCAGAACCCGTCGCAATAGTTAAACTCATATTTAAATATTTAGTAATATTCAGCTTTCAGCATGGAATCCAATAATTGTCGGAATTTGTTTAAAAAAAAACGACCAAAAAATACATTGGTTTCATGAAATTTTATGTTTTCGGCTTTTTGTTCGCAAATATCGAATCAGTTTATAGATCGAAAACAAAATTGATAATACGAGGTTTTATTAAATTTGTTCATGTTATTTGAAGCTTTCAAATCCAATTCCGACAATTATTAGAATCTATTACAACCCCCAATAAGATTTAGAGAAACAGTATGTAGTTAATTAAGGTTCCAAATTTATATATTTTATATTAACACTTGTATATCCGCAACTGGTTTGGGATCTATTATATTTTAGGCTTTAAAAGCACCAGAATCATCTCTTGACGAAATTAGTTCGTTATGGTGTAAACAATAATATTTTTCATTAAATATTATATTGTGAAGACCTTAGTGTTAATATTAAATTATATTATTAATATATATTAATTATGAGTTATATATGTATAAATCTATTCATTGAAACTGTTTCGATTCAAACGCAATATAAAAACATCGTGTTTCTCAACACTCTTAAACATACAATATAAATTGGATATGTAGTAAATGTAAAAATATATGGTTAATAAGCTAGTTACTATTTTTCGATAATTATGTTTTCCGCCATCCATTTAGATTTGAAATGAAAAATTGTAGCAAATATATGAATTAAACATATTAATTGCAAACCGAATATTGGGCGTCAATATTTAACACCTATAAATCTACGCTGGAAATCTCATACACACTTTTATAATAAAAAAACTCTGTATCAGTTTCAATAAATTGACACCTAAAAAGGAAATCACCCATTTGCCAACCTTTGTGCCTTCACATCAAAACATTTCATTTTTCATCTGCTGTTATTGACAAATATGTACATTTTTAGTTTGTTAATTTTTTTCTAATATAAAAGCTCAACAGGACATCATCGTAGTCGTGCTCGATATAATGATTTTACGATCATCGCTGCAATATGAAACGTTTATTAAAAACAACAACAATACAAGTACAAAATTCAAAAACTTTGAATTCATATTTACTGTTTTTGAGGGTTATAAACCCATTATGTATAAGACGTACTCTATGAATTCAGTTTTATGGTGAATTTATAATTTGCTTATGATTTAGACGTCAACGCCGACATCATCGTTACAGTCAGTCATTATATGTATGAATATATATATGTACAAATGAAAATGTACACATCATCACCACATTCACATTTAAGATTTGTCAATACTAGAGAATGACTAACTGGGTAATTTGCTATTTTTCGCTGATTTCATATATGCTTCTTCTTGATTTTAGAAAATTACCTCATTTTATATTCTTTTGAACATTTGCGAATACATATATACATACATACATACGTATATACAATATAGTCCTGTTGATGGCGATGAAGCATGATGCACAATATCTCTATTTCTTTCCAACTAAAAATTAATGCTGTTTGAATTTTGAGACTCGTATTTCCCTGTATCCTGTTAAATATAAAAGTGATTTAGTTATTGGGTTTTTTGTAAATGCTACGATTTTAGTGGATAAATGATGACATGCTGTGTCAAACAAGCTTTTCCAGTAGAGAAGCAGCAGACATATCGTTTGTAATAGAAAAATTAAAAAAATGAAATTATTAATTTGAGGTTCATTAAATTTTGATTATAGGTTTACAAATAAAAAAATAACGGTATGAACTCTGCTATAATTTTTGCAAGAATACGTATGTTTGTATGTGCATATCGTTTTGAGTGCTAAAATAATTATATGAATAATGCGCCTGTGTGTGTAAAATTTTATAAATGAAAAGGGGGTTTGTTTATTAAATAAATGTATTTGAAAACCTGAATTTATTGATTTTAATTTTTTACAATTGTCTAGAAATTCGCGCTTTTTTATCCTTACCTTTTTGCTTCCCTTTCTCTGACAGAATATTTAAATGTTTCAAGTATTATACTCATTCATTCAGTTTAATATCCTCACATATTCATACAAACATTTATTTCACTTTGTTTTCAAATAAAAGCCATCCAACAACAATAACAAATAATTTTAAAAGTTTAAGCTTTTTTGGTTTTTTGTTTTGGTATTTATGCATACAAATTTACAATAGAGGCTCTAAAATCAAAATCAAATTCAATTGAAATTTCTTTTCTTTTATATAGAATTTGCAATTTCATTTTCAAAATAAGTGTGTTTGATTTTTAACCCATTGTTTACCCACTTAACATTAAGTAGTATGTTTACTTTAAATATTGAATTCAATAGAATTGAAATTTTACTAGTAGAAAAAATGGTTTCGTAAAGATTTACTTTCTGGCAGAACAAAAAGTGGTTGGTATTTAATAGATTGGAATTTATAGCAGAAAATAATAATAATCGTTTTTATTCACATAAGTACATTTAAACACATACATAGATACATACATATGTACGTACATCCCAATCAATTTCAGTTTCAATAGATGTGGTTTTGTGCTTTATAACACCTGCTCTAAAATCAATTGCTTCTAATCTCTATAGTGTTGAATGTACTCTCGTCTATGATACTAAAACATCATTGTAATTCAATTACCTTTTAGACCATGGGGCATGTTGCAACAAGCATGACGTATGTTAGTGATCCGAACGTTGAAACACACACAAGTGATTTGAAAACTAATTTACATATAAAAGCTTTAATTTAAATCTTATTGGATTTGTTTGCATACATAATGACTCGAAAATTTAATTTTAAATGTTTTCAAAAATTATGACGATAGTATGAATTAAATTAATCTTAAATTTGATTATTATTAATATTAATTTAGGAATTGGGTTTAGATGTTAGATAAAACTAATAATATTTTATTTATTTGGTAAGAAGAAACTATTAATTTCCTTTTACCTTTGCAGACTCAACTGAATCATTAAACCAACAATCTTTACATAGCAGCAACAACAATAGCAACAATTCAACAAGTCCTATTCAAAACTCCATATTGCCACAATTACATACGCAACTACATTTAATACCTCCGCATCAATTGGCTCTGCATCAGCAACACTTGCAGCAACAGCATCTTAACAATCATCATCAACACCACCATCATCTACAACAGCAACAACAACAGCAGCAACATCATCAGCATCTGCAGCAACATGCTGAAAAGCGCGAAAGAGAAGATTCTCCAGACAATACCGACAATGGCTTAGATGTTGACAATACCGATGATGATCTGTCGAACAGTCTAAATAATGGCCACGATTTGGATATGGAAAGGCCCAGAAAAGTCAGAAGGTAACTAAAGCGCCAAACATCAATAGATTTTATTTTAGTGTTGTTTCTTTTTTATGGCATAATCTTTGATCCTCTTATAAACGTCTGTGTAATACAAATATTTCATTTATTGTTTATTTTGGCATAGATCCCGCACCACCTTTACAACATTTCAATTGCATCAATTGGAAAGAGCGTTTGAAAAAACTCAATATCCGGATGTATTCACCAGAGAAGATTTAGCGATGCGTTTGGATTTAAGTGAAGCACGTGTACAGGTAAATAGTTTATTAATATTCTACATATCGTTCGTACAATTGATCGAAAACTTAAGTCTATAATTGCCATTGAATGTGGGATTTTGGGATTGAAACATCAAATTAATTGATATAACTACGTACATATATACATATGTATGTATATCAAAGAAAGTTTTATTTCTTTTAATGTTTTTGTTGTATAATTGACATAATCCTTTGCAAATCAAAACCAGGTTTTAAATCATTACTTTACTGAAATAAGTAATAAAAAAAATTAATACATTTTCACGTCTATTTCTATAACTAACTCTGACTTTTATTTTATACTTTTGCAAGTATAATTGATACAAAAAATTGTATAAAATAAAAAAAGAACTGATTATAATCACAATAAATTTTTAACAAAGCATGACCAGCCTAATAAACAAGGATAACATAAACCATTTCTTTTAACTCTTCTGATGTTGCAAACAACATATTTTTAATATATAAACCAGTTATGTGGAAAAAAGACCAGCATTAATTCAAATACACTTAAACACATTCATATACATATATACATGTATGTACAATATACATTGTACAAACATTCATGTGTTACCACTCATAGATACAAATAAATCCCTAATAAAAGCTTAAATATCCTTATACTCATACATTGTTATTTATGTACGTTTGCTTGTATTGTGTATGTCCTTCAGCAAATGCAATAAATAAATCCGAAAATAATTGCCTTGTTAAAAAATTAAGCAAAACTACACGAGTATAAAATCCTTTACAACGATCTATACAAAATACGCGTAAACGTTTTTTATGAAATTTAAACGAAAAAATCAACAACAAATAATAAATAAACAAATTGATACAAACAATCGACAAGGATTAAATTGAACACAAAAAGTGAATATGTGTATGTTTGAGTAAATAACCTTTTTTATAAAATTGAAATGATACTAACAGGGAATTAGCATTGTTACTTTCGTACTTTCGTTCGAAATGACACGCGATGTTGATTTTTGTAACATTTTCTTAATTCCCATCCTTTTTCCGTGCATGTATAACATGTTTAAGGACTCTTAGGCGACCAGAGTACGTACGAGTGTGGGTAATGATGAGAAGAGCAGAGATGATAATATCAGTGACCAATTAAATGTTCATCTCGCGTATAAAATAGATTTTTCAATCATCTAAAGCAAAAGTAGATTGGAGGAAAAATAACAAATTATTGTTGAAGGTTTTTTGCACTCATGATGTCTATTATAATGATGATGAACTGTTGAAATAGATTTATGTATTGATAGGTCAAGTACTATTTACAAAATTTTAAATTCGTTTTCAAACAAATGTTGTCATTGTTGTTGGTTGATTCACATTATTGTATTTTGCTATTTAATTCTTATTTAATTGTTTGATTTTCTTTGCTTTTATTGTATTGTTGTTATCCATTTTAAACACCCTAATTATGTGTGAATTTTAACGAATATTTCGAATGTTATTAATGTTGCCGCTTAAAACAACCCTCCCTTCCTGTCCATTAACAAGCGATACAAAATTTGAAAAAAGTGCAAACACCCTTTTTGGGAAATCTTTACGAATGAATTTTTTTATTTAATAGTTAATTCCGAAAACAATAAGCTCACAAAGTCGAGATAATAACAAAATAAAAAATTCAATAAAATACTAACACTAGGCTAAAACAATCATCTAATCGTTTGGAAAATCTCTATTAAATACCATGGTCTCATCTAGCCAACACATCCCCTCCCCTGAAGCCCTTAAGTAAAGTGTGTGTGAAAGTGTTTAAAACTATTTTCGAAAATTGAAATTTGTTCTGGTCTCTTTGTGTGTTGTACCTTTAAAGTTTCAAGTATTTCTTATGCAAATTTCCTTTAACAAAGAGAAGAACAAAATAAAAAGGACTTACTCGTGTTTTGATTTATCAATGTTTTAAGCGCTTTAATAGCTTCTGTATGAAAAATCCTTTTGTTTACAGGCAACAAGAAAATGTAGTTTCTTTATTTTTGAATGTAAATCAAAAAATAATAATAATTGCACCCGCATTCTGTTGATGATGTAGATAATGACTTAATTATATTTAATTAAGCTTTTATAAGTCTAATTATGAAAAAATAATTGTGGGTTTTGGTAAAACATTTGTTTAAAATCCATTATTTATGTGATTTAAATCTACAGTAAAAAAATTAAATATTTTGTTATACAAACTGTTATAATTGATGTATTTGATGAACTCTTGATTTACAATTATTTACGAAGGAAAAAACTAAATGAAAACCTGAAATCCTGCATCCTTTTGCATGTTAAATTACATGTTATAATTGTCCTTGTAACAATTAAAATTGCCGTATCATCATCATCTCTCTCTATTTCCTTCACATTCTCTCTTTGAATCTTCTTTTAATTCTTTACTTACATTGTAAATGGGTGATAATTTCTATGACTTTTTTTGTTTTCATTTTATTGCATATGTTTAAGTGGCTGTATTCTTTACAATTTCTCTAAAATTTTCTTCATCCATTCAAATAAGCATACATACATACATACATACATACATACATACATACATACATACATACATACATACATACATACATACATACATACATACATTAGCTGTGTGTCCTGGAAATATCCAGAAAAATCTGAGTTTCAACACTGTTCGAATAAGTAAACCATTTACAGCTTTTATGTTGCAGTCTTTCTATACTTAACTTTAACTACTCTTCAGACGACAAAGTATGACAATAATTTGTAACAATTATTGTCAGGAAATCATTACTAATTTACTATACGCACAGATGCATTCCATTGTTCGACAACCATCATGTGACTGTGAGAGGGGTTAGGTGGAAAGTGTGAGAAATGTGGCAGAGAGACATTTAAAATACAGCCTGTTTAAGTGGATTGGAATAGAAATGTTGAAATTAAATATTTTGTATTGTAGTTGGATAGATTATTTTCTTTAAGGACCTTGTATTTGTTTGGACAATTGATTCAATTCGGTTACACTTGTTAGAAAATCAACAACACAATTGTAAATTACATTTAATAAGACACACATATATACACTTTCATACACAAGTATCATCATGGCCATTATTCATACATTCATCTATTTATTCATCATACAATCATACCTTGTTGTTTTTCAATAAGCTTATTCCCTCTAAGGATTTTCAATGCAGATAAAGATTCAGAAAGAGAGAAACTGAGGAAAGGAAAGAATGAGAACATTTATAAAAGTCTAACATCTTTATATGACTGTGATTATGCTTATAATGTGTAGGAGGTGGAGGATGATTCTACTTCATCAAAAGTGTCTTTTTATTGTTTATCAGTAGATGGCTAGATGACTGCTATAGTGGGCGACTGTTGTTCATATTATTGTTTGCCATGTGGGTAGGAGTGAGTGAGAGTGTTGTTTTTTTAGAGTGAGGGAAAAGCAGAGGTTGTAGTTGTAGAAGGCAAATCAGAGAATTTAACTTCCGATTGGATTCTATTGTCTGTTGGTGTCGTCAGTAACTGTATTAAAATGTATGGTTAGGAAGATGTAGACAAGAGCAGGGAGATGGGGCAAACGCTGTTTATTGAGAAGAGTGCACAATGATGATTAAAGGGGTTAATTGGGCGTTTATTCATTGAAAATTGTTGGCGGTTGTGTTGAGTATTAGCCATGGGGTTTGATTGCCTGTGCTGGTGGTGTTTGAGATAATTGGTTATGGCAATTATTGAGGAAATTATAGGCTTAAAAACATTTGTAACGATTAAAGCGAACTTTTCAATATAATTTATATAATATTATTTCAAACTCTTATTTCTAAATGTATTTTTATGTTTGCAGGTTTGGTTTCAAAATCGTCGTGCCAAATGGCGTAAACGTGAAAAATTCATGAATCAAGATAAGAATGGTTATTTATTACCCGAACAAGGTAAGTTTTATTTTTCACTCTTTAACATTTAATTGATTTTCTTTAACATTACGTGGCATTTGCGCTTTGTTTGATTAATGTCACGTTATTTAACAATTTGTGGAAAACCACACATTTAATGCAAAATTAATTAATATAAATTTACTATTATTTACATACAAGTTATAGAGTTAATGTTTAACTAATATTATTATTTTGTTTTAGGTTTGGCTGAATTCCCCTTGGGTATACCTTTGCCGCATGGAATTCCCGGACATCCGGCTGGTTTACCAACTGAGTTTTGGCCACCCCACTTTGCCTTACACCAACCATTCAACCCAGCGCTGTTGCCTCAGGGTTTAATGCCCCATTACAAGTTACCTAACTTTCATACTCTGCTCTCCCAATACATGGGTCTAAGCAATTTAAATGGCATCTTTAATGCATCTGCTTATCCTCAGAATTTGTCAATACACAGTGCAGCTCAAGTCAGTCCACCTTGCAGCAACAGCAGCCCGCGGGAGAGTCCTACAATTGTGCAAGGTTCTACAGCGGTGACATCTGGTGGCGTAACGGTTACCTCATCGGCAGCAGCTTCGCCGAAATCACCCATGAACAATCATGCTACTGGTAGTATAAGTGGAAATTCTACGCCAGTGTCGGTGGTGACCAAATCAGAAGACTGAACATTAAAATTGTACAATGCGTGATAGAACGAATAGAAATGCAAACGACAACTGAGTAAAATAATTTTGTACAAGGACTCTGAACAAACAAAAATGTAAATAAAATTTTAGTTTTAATTTTATTTTTACATCTATAAACAATTAAATAAAAGTGATATAATATAGTAGTTGTTTTTCATTGACAATTTTATTTTAAATGATTTTTCCCAAATTATTGTGCATAAATTTTTAAATATTTTTTTATTATCCAATTTGTTTATACCTTACATTTGTATTATAATTCTAGTATTATTTTCGTTTTATATAGTAGAATTTTCAATAAAAATTGCCAAAAGAAAAAGTATTGTAAAATTAATTAATATACTTACATAAATATTAAAAATATAAAATAAAAGACATACATTTAGATGGCTTTTTTTTAGACATTAAATCAAATAATTTTAAAAGTTTAATAAAAAATATGAAAAAAATATTTTAAACAAATTGTATTACATTTTAATTTTAGTGAAGATAATGCGTTTTTCAGCAACTAATTGGTTACCTTCATATATTAGGTTACTTTGACAAACCAATAAACAGTAATGAATGAAATCCGGTCGATTATTTTTTCGATTGGAGTTTAATGTATCTATCTAATTTAACGAATGATTTGTTGAACGACATTAAACGATCAACTAAATATTAGGAAGTTATTAAAAAACAAGTAACAGTACTAACTTCGGGTTTGTTATAAAAAAGTCAATGTACACATATTTCACAATAAACAGAACAAAACCATTTGTTACTTTACAGACCACTTTGTGTAGTTATTTATGGACCCTCGTAGATACATATTTTGATATCTAATTGTTCTAAATGATGGATAGTCTAAAACTTGTATTTTTTCTATAGGCCATGTTCATAAGTCCCCAGGTCGAATAAAATTTTGACTATATAACGACTTATTTGATGGAATGTATATAATGTTTAATTTTATAATCATGATAACTTTACATATCTCGTGCAGATTTCTTCAAGGTAGCGAAAGTTTATTCTTTATCACGAAGAGTCTCGTTTTTACCACATGTTTCGATTGCAAGGGGGAGATATGAACATATTAGTTAATTTATCTTCAAATATTACACAGGCGAGCAAAATTGTGAAAATTCAAAGCCAAATAATATTTTGCTTTAGGGTTAAGCAGTGCCGAATTATCCATCACATCGTGCCATGAAGGTTGAAAAACCTCAGTACACAAATTTTAAGAAATGTTATCTTTGAATGAACTAAATTTTAATTTTGGCCGGGAATATCGGCAACTTTTATTTTGGGACATCCAAATGTACATATTTTATGGGGTCGCAAATTTAATTGTATATAATCATATAAATCTGATGTAACATATATCTTCTTTCAAACTAACTTAATTAGAAAAACGTAAAAGGACGTAACAACCAAAAATTTTGATTAAAAATTGTCCACAGCTGTTATCAAGCATTTTTGTAATTTTATTAAAATAAAGATCATAAAATTCAATTCTTCGGAAGTCATTCGACCTCACTTCCATAGTAGGTAAAAATGTCTAAAAAAAAAGATTTACGTTTTTAGAACATTACCGACTACAGATATGCCCTAATTTTAGTTATGGTTGTAATATATATTAATAAAGATATGTAACTAAAATAGGGTTCTATATCAATCTAAATTTTCTATGTAAACTGGGAATGTTTCAATGTTTTGATATGTCAACAAAATAAAATACAGTCGGATTAGCAATGCGAAAATTTGTAATATAAGTATGTAGTTACAGATTTTTTGAACTACCTAGTATGTGATTAATATTTTATTATTTTCCACTCGATGATAATCATATTAATATAGTTTTGTATTTGTTTCTAAATAAAAGAAACATATTTTTAGCTGCAGCAGATCTGATGTACAGACATACATATGTATATTGTATGTAAGATTGCTAAAAGTTATGCCTCAATATTACTAAAAAGTATACTGCAATTAATTATATTTATTTTTCTTAATATTCTAAAATAATCATATTGTATATAAATATCAAAATACAATATCCTGCAGAGTTTTAAAAAACAAATCTTAATCTAAATTAAAGTTTTGATTTTTTTGAAATTGAAATATTTATTAAAAAGTAATTACGATCGTTGTACACTATAATTATAGGATATCAAACTATGTATTTAACACCACAGGAAGAAATGTAATTACAGTTTTAAATACCCTTCAACTCATACACACGCACAAACACACATCCTTGAGATGTTGAGGCTCTTAAACAAATGCTACATTTATGAAACAACTGAAAAATAAACTGGGTTTTCAATTCATTCATCCATCCATTCAAAAACTCTTAATTCGTGTTTGTACGAATACGTAGATATAGTATGTATGTACATATATGAACAATGTTCATACTTACATGTATATATGTGTGTAGAAAAGTGATTTTAATGAACGGAATTAAGTACTTCCAGTTGAATACATTCACAAAAACTCTATTGTATTAAATTTTTTGTGCAAGTACGAAATCAACATTCATGTTATGAAGATGGAGTGCCATAGTGCAAGAAAAATTAAAGATCAATAGACACATACATACATACATACATACATACATACATACATACATACATACATACATACATATACATATGTACAATGTACTTCTTTTATTTTGTCTACTTATTTTTAATAAAAAGTATTTCGACTTGATATCTCGTTTCTTTCAGTTTTTTGATTACATTGTATTGATTTGTTTCCTTTTATTTTTATTCTTTTCGACTTTTATTATTTTGTTATAATTTTAGGATTAACGTTATAACATTTTTGTTAACACCGATGAAAATGAAGAAGCTGCAAGCGAAATGGTCTAATATTATTGATACCAATCATATAATGTTAAATAGAGGGTTGATTTACTCATACGCTATGCTGAGCACATCTGTATTGTATCATAGACGTTAAAGTTCAAGTGGTACTTAATATGAATTTTAAGACTTTTATTGAATTTCTTTTAATTGTGAAAATGTTTCATTAATATTTTGCTAAATAATTGCTTTTACGTAATCCGTCGGCATCGATTAAGGAATTGAGTTTTAATAATGTGAATTACATTTAATTAATTTATTTATTTTATATAGGTTTTTTCTCTTAACTTTAGTTTAGAAAGTATCTACATATCTACTCTTCACACTTCTTCATTCACATCTCGCAGTTGAAAAAGTAAGCAAGTGAATAAAAGTTAATAGTTGTATTCTAAGCAATTTAATGTGTGTCACTTTAATTAAAAAGTTATAAACATAACTTATAAACAAATACTTATTTAAAAAATTTTAAAATACAATTATTGTAAAAGTTTTTACAATATTATTTGTTTGCATGTTGTGTGTCTGTGCCAAATATTATTACTTCAGCGGAGACCTAGATTTTTACTACACTTTGTTTGTTTTCTTTTTATTCCCACCACCAAAAAGATGGGGGTTATACTGATTTGTAATACATCGAAATATTGATCATAGACCCACAACAGTATATATATTTTTTGTCCGGGACAGCCATGTCTGTCCTGTCTGTCTGGTGAAAGCACGATGGAGTCCGAACGAAAAGTGCTAGAGAGTTGAAATTTCCTCAAACATTTCTTATATGTAAGGTTCACCGGTCGGTCCACCTTTTCGTATAGCCCAATTATTTTGTTTTAAAAAATTAATATTTATTAAATCCGAAAGGGATGTTGGTTTGATAATGTTTATATAAGATTCTGCATAGTCGAATATAACACTCTTACTTGTTGTATATCCTATTTTTTGTACCCGCCATCTATATTGTCGACTTTTAAAAACAAAAGTCTCATTATGAGTATTGTTTTGTGCATCCAAATTTTATTGATAAACAAAAAATAAATAAATGAATAAGTTTTAGTCAGTCATTTAAGATTTCGTACTCTTTGTCCCTGTTCTAAGTATATTTTGTACCATAAAAGTATTTATCTCGTTCATTTCATTCAAGTGTCATCGTCATTTATGACTTAATTCCCATTTAATTTGAATTTTATTTACTTTTCATAACCACTTGCCACTCAAATCACTGTTTGTAGTTGTATGTGTGATACGCCGTCTGTATGTCTGTCTGTCTGTCTGTCTATATGTCTGTGCATCCGATATAAAATACTTTTGTCAATAAAATCATTACATATACTTGTGTGAATTTATGAAATTTTGTTCATTTTATGAAATTTCTACATCCTTTCTATTCCATTTCATAAGTTTCATTTTTTAAGTTTGTTTACATTGTGTGATGTATAGAAATGACAAAATTAAATTCCATCAGCAAATAATAAATATAATAATAATAATGAACATCATCATTGACGATGGATAGTAAGCAAGCAACACAACGATTTACACAAAATATTGTTGAATTGAATAAAGAAAATGCGCGACTTAAAGGATTTTAAACTGTACAATTTGTAGAATGGTAGTAATGATGTTCCCACTACCATCACGAATACAACTCATACCCATTTCAGCTAAGCAGCAACAAATGATCTCAAACTTTTATAGTAAGTAATAAAATATTTTGGTAGCTGGAATCGTATTATGAAAATTTCCCGATAGATATAATATAAATAAATGTATGTACATTTGCATATCTATTCCAACTTGAGAAGACTCTGTAAAATAAAGAGACTCATTCATCTACATAGAATTTTCTAGATCGATTAAGCTCGTCTGTCATTATAATGAAAGTACTAGTCGTAATTTCAAAGATAATTTGATTAAATAAATTGCTAAAATAAGTAGAAATTAATATAAATTTCCAATAAATAAACTTATCTAGGGTATCGTATATTCGTCAAAGTTCGACTATAATTTATTATTACATCTTTTTTGTAATTTTGTCAGATAAAATTTAGAGTCTTCAAATGCACATCTGCTATTTATTTCTCCATCTATTCATAAAACACATATATGAATTTATAAGTAAATATATGTATGTTCAATGTTCATATGTATATATGTATCTATGTAAGTATATTTCTTTTTGTACAAAACTTGGTATCTTGTACAATGTTGACGATGATGATATTTTTGGCGAAAATTCAATAAGTTCAAGTATTATACATTGTGTGTATGTATTTGTACTTTGAGTATCTATATAAGCATCCTTCACTTTTTATACAAAAATAAATAAAAACTGATGTCCTGTGTGGTATAAACTAAAAATCTTATTGCAATTTTTCAGTTTGAATTTTTGGGTGTTATTTTTTATTGCAAAAATTTGTTACTACCATTGCTTTGTTTATTTGTAAGGTAGTATGTAAGTATGTTTGTATGTATTCGCATCTCTGTGGGCTATAAATATATTAAATTTATCAAGTCGGCTTTGTATACATAAATGGTAATATGAACTGTATTTAAATAATATTTTAAGGGCAACAGTTATACTATAATAAAATCGTCCAATAATTAAATGATAAAATAATAAAATTTATCACTATACCAATACTTTTTTATTTCAACGAGTTTTTATAATATTTCATGAGCATTAAAGAAATGGTTCCCAAATCACCTTAAACTTGACTTATACGGTTAAAATTTGTACCCCTTACCACTATTACATGTTTGTGCTAATGTTTGTAACGCACAAAAATATTGGTTCCACATCCAATTTAAAGTATAATGATCTACTCAGAATCACTTTCTGGATCGATTATGACATGTCTGTCCGTCTGGGCGGTTTCAATGTAAACCATAAAACACTATAGTGGGAAGGATAATAAACTTTTGTGCTGATGTTTGTAAAGCACAAAAATATTGGTCCTAGCTAGACCCACCTTAAAGTAAGTTTTACGAAATTTAGACCAAACGTGTTTTTATACCCTTCACCTTCGTGAGAAGGGTATATATAAGTTTGTCATTCCGTTTGTAATTTCTATAATATAATTTTCCGACCCTATAAAGTATATATATTCTGGATCCTTATAGGTAGCGGAGATGATTAAGCCATGTCCGTCTGTCTGTCTGTCTGTCCGTCTGTCTGTCTGTCTGTCTGTCTGTATGTTTGTTGAAATCAGTTTTTAGCAGACCCCAGATATCTGCGAGATCCGAATCTTCCATAATTCTATCAGACATACGACCAGTAAGAACGCTATTTAAAATCAGCAAAATCGGTCCATAAATAACGGAGATATGAGCAAAAAACCGAGACAACCTCTGAAAATTTCATATAAATTTTAGATTTTTTATTCATGCTCAGACAGAAACTGCAAAAAACAAAAACAAAATACATAACAATACGGTAAATATTGTTATTGTAATTTGTTTATAAAAGCAAAGCAGAGCAAGAGCAGCAGAGCAAGAGTAGCAGAGCGAGAGCAGCACTAATGTTTTGTTATTTGCTAGAAATATGAAATTAAGTATGTAGAGCCTGGATTAAGTGAGAACCTATAAAAGGGGACTTTCTGGTACTTTTTCGTTCTTCAAAAGGTATTTTTTGAAATTTCTATAATATTGAACCTAGAAACATGAAATTAAGTATGCATGGCCCGGATTAAGTGAGGACCCAAACAAGGGGAGTTTTTGGTACTTTTTCGTTTTTCAAAAGGTACTTTTTGCAATTTCTACAATATTGAACCTAGAAACATGTAATTAAGTATGTATGGCCCGGATTAAGTGAGGACTCCTAAAAGGGGACTTTTTCGTTGTTCAAAAGGTACTTTTTGCAATTTCTACAATATTGAATCTAGAAACATGTAATTAAGTATGTATGGCCCGGATTAAGTGAGGACCCATACAAGGGGACTTTTTGGTACTTTTTCGTTTTTCAAAAGGTACTTTTTGCAATTTCTACGATATTAAACCTAGAAACATGTAATTATGTATGTATGGCCCGGATTAAGTAAGACCATAAAGGGGACTTATTGGTACTTTTTCGTTTTTTAAAGGTACTTTTTGCAATTTCTACGATATTAAACCTAGAAACATGTAATTGAGTATGTATGGCCAGGATTAAGTGAGGACCCATGAAAGGGTACTTTTTGGTACTTTTTCATTCTTCAAAAGGTACTTTTTGAAATTTCTATAATATTGAACCTAGAAACATGTTATTAAGTTCGTATATCCCGGATTAAGTGAGAACCAGTAAAAGGGGACTTCTTGGTACTTTTTCGTTCTTCAAAAGGTACTTTTTACAATTTCTACAATATTGAACCTAGGAACATGTAATTAAGTTTGTATGGCCCGGATTAACTGAGGACCCATAGATGGGGACTTTTTGGTACTTTTTCGTTCTTCAAAAGGTACAAAAGGCTTTAAACACATCATGGTGAAGGGTATATAAGATTCGACACAGCCGAATATAGAACTCTTACTTGTTTTGGTATAAGAACGAAGAAAAATAGTTGAAATTGGTACATTATTTTTCCAAGCCTCAACTAATCGCACCTCCCGATTTGGCACAACTAAGTTTTTTTATAAGTATGAATGACACTGCAGATTTTTGTAACGAGTGGCTCTTATTTGACCATAAAAGCCCATACAAACCCACCTTCAAAAAATGTCTTAAACATCTAAAATTGACTTATAAGCATTAGTATCACATTTAATTTACAATAAGAGAGTTGATACTTTCCTCTTGTAATATTAATTAAATTAAAAAAAAATTAAATCGAGTATTTGTACATCGTGCTATCATGTTGTCCTGTGTAAGATAAAAAATGTGTGTGATTTGACTTAATATTTATAATATGTATAAAGTTTGTTTAGAAAGTAAACTAACTAAAAAACTGACTTATTCGAGTGAAATAGATGTTTTCTGTAAATAAAAGGGTTTACAGCTGTTGGGTTTCACAATGTGTTTTATTAATTTAATTTAATCGTTTACGGAAAATTCTCTTTTATAAGTGAATTAATATGACACATGTTTCGTTATTTCCCTTCGTAGAATTTAGGTTTTTTATACTTTTATTGTTGTTGAGTCGTTAGTTTATTTAATATATCAAATTTTAATTGTGCTCACAGGCATAATACATATGAAACATGTGAATTTCATGAAAACTATTAAGGTAATTCATATAACTAACAATAAATTTGTTTATATCATGATTTACAACAGCTCTTATTTTTTCATTCAGTTTGTGACAATTTGCCATGTGAATTGAAATGTTGTATACTCTGCCTTAATTGGGATCGTATTAAGATGACATTGTTAAATCAACTAGAAAACTAATTTCTTTTTGTAATATTTATCTCTTATTTTTTGGATTGTTCATATTTTGATGACAACAAGTATGTATATCCTATGTCTATAACTATTTACAGTATTAGGCATCATTAAACGCCAGCTGTAAATTGTCAGCAAAATGTTACAATTTTCAATAAGTCATTATCACTCAAGATTGACAATATTAAGAAAACTAAAAAGTCTTTTAAAGAAAGTACATATTTGTTAAAATGGAATTTGTTTTTTTTTATATATTGGCGAAAATATTAAGGAATAAACAAAATATAAACGCACAATTCTATTCGTAATCAAGGAAGATCGGTGCCTTTTGATTTGTCACAGAAAAAGTATCACATTACCTAAACGACAGCACATTTCAGTACAGGATCCATATCCTTATAAATAATCTACCGTCTATTTTCTAAAGTATTTTTCTATTTTCTTTAAGCAGAGATTATTACCGACGGAAATTGTTATTTTGTTTTGTGTTTATTTTTATTGCTTTAACAATGTAACGATTTAGTTGTGCGGTTTTGTGCCGTGCGGATATTTTTAACAAAGATATCATTTAACAACTAATAGTACTTATAATTGTTTTTATTTTTCAGGAAGACAAATAGTTCGACATCTTTAAAGAAAACTTCAGACTGTAAAAGTGTAAACTACTGATGTAGTTCATAAAAAAATAACTCTGGTTCCAATCACAATAAGTTATCATTTAAATTTTTATCGAAATGGACTCGTAAATAATTAAGAAAATAATGAAAATTTGTTGTTACTAATTTTTTACTAAAGTCAATCCCAGTTCTAATTTAGTTCTAGTTAAGTTCTAGTTTAATTCTAGTTTAGTTCAAGTTTAGTTCTAGTTCAGTACTAATTCCTTAAATAATAAAATCTTTGATCAAAGATATATATATTTATATAATATATACTTATGTATGTACGTATGTGTTTACTTAATTTTTAACACCATCTTCTCATTCGAACTTGAACTTGATCACCTGTCACAACAAATTATACAAATTTATAAAAACGAATTTGTCTGATACCTACTAGTTTGTACAATAGTTTTAACCATGAACAACTAACGAATGCTTGCGTCCTACAAGTTCGATTTTCTCGTCGACGACTGCAGAACTTATTGGACTTAATTAAATTTCCTTTTTAATTTAAATACAATTTGTTTATTGTTTACAACAACAATACACAGTAATAATATATGTTGAAGGTAGCACAATGATTGCGTGTCAATTGACTCCATTAAGGAGTGTGCTGTGAAAAACATTGATTTAATTAAAGGCAGGTGTTTTATGAAGCATTTAAAAATAAAATAATAATTCATTACGTTACTATAGAGAACTGAAAAAAATAAACACAATTAACGACAGTTAAACGGAAGTGAAAAGCAAAACTTTGAAAATATATAAACATGAATTATTAATTTATCATTAAAGTGATTTAAATAAATGTTCTTGGACAAAATACAATCTGTATTTTTTGGAAAAAGCAATGACCTTCAGCATATTCTATAAACTTATATCCTAGAAATCTGAAATCGTTTTGCAATTGAATATTAAAAAATTGATTTATAAATTTCCCATAGGAAAAAATACTAAAATTATGCCATTCACATTACTGAAATTCGGCTGTATATTAGGACAATTATTACGCTTGATTTAATAAATTTAAGTGTTTTATTCATTTGATTTTTTCTTTTCAATACTTTTTACATCTTTTCTATTTTCTTTTGTCAAACCATGAAATAAGTGGCTGCTAATCGTTTATGTCGCTCTCAAATTACAATAGATTTTGTCTTCCTTTTCGTTGATGTATTGTCATTAACAACATTAACAAATTTTGTAACAAACTTTTATATTTTCGCTCTTTCTCTATCCTTTTGAAAATAAAGAAATAGAAAAAACATTTGATTCATACACTTTGGCAACTGTCACTTCCGCATTATTTGAAGTACGAATTAAGAAGAGAACGATAATAACAATTGATGTAAGTATCATGTCTTCATGTCTCCCACTGGGGCATTAAATTTGCAGACATTGTCCTATAAAGCGCTTGCCTAAAAACGGAAACAGGAAACGCTTGGAAATTTATAAAGTTTGAAAAAAAGAAACAGAATGATAATCTTTTTATTGTTACAAATCAAATAAATATTCGTTAAATAGAAAAATGCCAAATTCTTTCACGAGTCATTCAAATTAGAGCCAGGCTTTCGTGGTGTGTTTTTTGCGCCAAATTTTAGCAATGCTAACATTTAGGAAATTATTTACTAAAATATTATATATTTTAATTTTGTATGTTTCTTGTAAATTAGGAACATTCCTACAAGTATCACTCGATAATGAGGAATTATAGTCAACAAATGATTTTATTATTTTATTTCTTCAAGTATATCAAATGTCTTCTACAATTTGATGTATCTACAGAGATTCAACAAAATCTAACTTAATGCCACAAACAGTCATAATATGTTTTACATTATCCTTTCACGATAAATTCTTGTACAACAAATGAACGACATCAAAACAAGTTCGTATAACCAACCCCCTTGTTAAATGTTTATTCGTACTATACGACTGTGTACTTTGTGGTGTAAATAGCAAATAAGTAATAAAAAAGCAAGTAATAATCTATAGTCGTTCCTGGTCGACCATATGATACCCTATACCAATGAATAGTATTTGAAAAATTTGGAATATTTTTAATAATAATGCCTTTGAATTGTTTTTTGCTTTAATGTTAATTGATTTTTAAATCAGTAACATTCAGACTTGAACAAAACTAAGCTTTGCTAATTTTGGTAGAATTACTAGAATTTTTAACATAATTATAGACTATGGAGGCTATGTGAAATAATGAACCGATTTAACTCATTTTCAATAGGCTTCGTCCCTGGGCCAAAAGAAAGATTTGTGTCAAGTTTCATCATATTATCTTGAAAATTACGACCTGTACTTTGATAACAAGGTTTACATGGACATACGGACATAGCTAGATCAATTCAGAAAATGATTCTGAGCCGATGGTATAATTTAAGGTGGGAATAGAATGCGTTACATATATAAGCTCAAACCCAGGGTATATACTACAAATTAAAGTAATATAGGGTATAATAAATTACTATATACAGTAACCATTTTTTACCACATTCTTTTAAAGAAATACATTTTCTTTATGTTATTTATTTTCTATTCGGATTTCGAGAGAAAGCGTTTGTCTAAGAAAGGATTTAATTTTCATTTGAATTCATGTTGCATTTAGGTTGGCTTTTAAGGAAGAAAATAAACTTTGCTCATATTTTAAAGTGTGTGTATTAATATAAACAATAATGATGATAATTAAAAGACCAGTAGGAAATAAATTCAAATATAATATCTTTGATACAGTTTTATTATACATTTAAGTAAATCTATAATAATAGTGGTTTATTTATAATAAAAATAAATTAAAAAAAAATCAAAATTAAGAATTACGCATAAATTTTTCATACGAAATTTGATGAATTTGTATATTGAAATAATAATTATAAATCTTTTTTTTTCTTTTTTTGAAAAATTAAAAAAATAATCTTTTTTTTGAAACACTTCTAATACTTAGTCATTTGTAAATTCGAAATGTTTAGTGAATAAGTTCATTTTGCAAATTAATATGCAAACATTTTGCTCGACACAGTGTAATTAGTAAAAACAAATTCAAAGGATTTGGTCTACATTGTTCGAGTAATTTTAACACTTACGACGACACTTTTCCGATGGCATACGATATTTGAAGCAGATCTAACCGTATAATTGTGCTAATATGTATGTATATGCAAATAAAAAAAATCAATTGAAATATAAGTTCAAGTATTAAAAAATAGTAGTGATATATATATATATATATATATATTATATATATATATATATATATATATATATATATATAATATATATATATATATATATATATATAATATATATATATATAATATATATATATATATATATATATATATATATATATATATATTTCCTTTGTATAAGAAATAGAGAGGATTTAGTTTAATTTGTATTTATGAGGTTTTAAATGCCTTCAAATTAGTAGAATAATACCTTCATTTGGAAGCTATTTAAAATTATAATAGATCCTTAAGTTGTTGCCGTTTCACAAAGGTTGTCTAGGCAAGGTGTCACTTGAAAGTGATAACAGTAACACTCGGTGTTTTTTTCTTTTATTTTCCTTTCACCATTATTTTCATCTTAACAAAAAATGAAAAAAAGGTTTTTAGTCTTTATTGCCAAAGGTTCATATATACTTTTACAAACATTGATTGTGTTTGAATGTTACACACATAATGAATACATAGAATACATGTGTGTAAGGATGTATTTATATCTACATACATTCATATGTATGTACGAATTTGTCTAATTCTTTATTTTTTCAGTTAAATACCTAATTATGCGCATGATTTAACCATAAATGGTTACTAATTTGTGGTAAAAATGTTTATAATTCCTATTTTGTACTCGTATCTTGTATTAGTCGTTCTATTATGCATTTATTGTGTTACAAATGACACATTACTTTAAATTTGTTTTGAAGTGTTTTGCACTTGAATTTATTTTATTGTGAAAATTAAGAATTGTTCTATTCTTGATATTTAAAGAGCACTTCAATAAAAGGCCAAACGCCGAAAAACATATGCATACAAACGAGTGTATTATTTGTACGTGTGTATGTAGCAGTTATTATACCCAGCAGTTTAGTAGGACAGTCCCGAAATACCTTGTCCTTCAAGGTAGTCAATCGTCACCCAATAGATTACAAAGAGACAGCAAAAAGCTTTAAGTGTCTACTCTCTCCCTTACAAAGGGGACACTGAAGTGACGATTGTATTTACCCTCGTTTACGAAGAGGGCATTCGTGACAAAATAGTGCCAACCAGATGATTAGACGTACTTGGAAGTCACTGTCTTTTTCGGATACAGTGACTCTTTGTCACTGCTGGGTACTTATGAATAAAAGCACATTGTGACAATTTATCAGTACTACCTGTTTTGGTTTTTTTAACAATTCCAAAATTTACGTTTCTATTAAATTGTAACCATGGCAATATGAGTTTATAGGCTATACGATTTCAGTTGGCAGTTTATTTTCTTAAGGTCATATTCATTACATTCATTTAATCTATAAACCTTAGATAAATGATTATTAATAAGGGATTTAATAAATAACATAAATAAATTCTTGTTATTATTTTCTATGCTGTGATAGATTATCTTGCTCGAATACTTTATAAAATCATTTATTTTAATTAATCATGATGAACATGAATGAAATAAAAATATTTAATTTTGGCGGTATTTTCAAAATACACAAATGTGTAAATGTATATAAAAATTAATGCGTTTGATTGTTAAAATTGGCTAAATGCCAAAGATGCCCCCAAATACAAATGACGTTAATTGTACAGCTTTTACTATGCCAAACTGAATCTCATTAATATTTTCGTTTTGTTGCAACAAATCATTGCAACTAGAAAATTGTTTTCAATTATATATAGGGAATTTTGTGTCAAGTCACCTAACTTTAAAAATCGATGATCCGATATGGATGACATTTTCACTAAGGTTAGTGCATAGGATAGTAAGAATGAAACAAACTTTAAACTTCAAAATTTTTACCTATTGGTTAAAATGGGTCCTTTTTGTTGCTTAAAAGAAAGCTTATACAATTTCCTTGAATGGCTTTATATTCCGAGTGCGATATCTGTCAAAAAACATTATTTTTTTTTTTTTTTGCTTGCTACCCAGCAAAATTTTGACATATCTGGTAAGGCAGAAAGTATTATTGAAAGCCAGTGGAAACTACTTACTCTTGGGGGAATAACTGCTTATTTTTGTTTGACGTTTACCAACAAACGAGTAGTTGCCTAAAACAACTTAATATGTAGTGCGTATAATGGGTTATTTAGTTTGTTACAAATTTTTAAGGAATAACTATATATAAATCTACATATTAAAAACGAAGAAATAATAGTCATATTCTGATTGTAATTACAATTGCAATTATGATTGTAATTACAATTACAATTAAATTTTCTATTCTTATTGTTTTTTTTAGCATAAAACACTTTTCTGTATTTTCTGTGCGAATGCAATTTGCTCGAAAAATGTTTTCAATTACATTTAATTCAAAATCCTCTGAAAATTGCGTTAATAAATTAACCACGTAATCGAACATTGCGCACATGTTACCTACCCATTTTATGAATTTGCATGATATTTTTTACAATCGTTCCTGTCCTTGTGTCCTTGTATTCTTTCACTCTCAATTAAACCACCTTCCAATAATAAAAAAATATTTTCATGTGTGTTGTTCCCAATAAAGGGTGTCTTTTAAATGCAGACATTATTGCGTTAAAGCTTCAATATAAAATTGATGTGAAAACAATAGACTTCGCTAAAATAAAAAAAAAAAACAAAATATATATACAAACGAAAAAGTTTAAAAATCATTCAACCATCTTAGTCAAACAATTGTTTGTGTACATGAGAATAAAGAATGTTCATGTTCTGACGCGTCCGGAAAGATTCGCAATTGTAGTGCGTTCCTTTTGTTGTTGTTGCTTTCATTATTTTTGTTGTAATCATGCTCGATAAATTTTGAGAAGCACTAATTGACCATATGCCGTGTGAATTAGTAAATCTATTGTCATTTCAGATGATATTTATGCCAAACGTCGACAAACCCATTTTAAAATTCAAAATATTCGCAAAACAATTCACAGAAAACAAACAACTTTTCTGATTTCTTTCTTTTTTTTTGCGCTAAAATTTATTCATATTAAAATTGATTTGATTTGTGATTTTTTATAATACTCGTAAATCAGATTGAATTAAATTTGTTTTATTCCTTTTTTTGAAAGTTTATTGTGTATGTTTATTTTTTGAAAATATTTTTTTTTTAGTAATTTATCAACGCTTTGTTATTTCGATATTTTTATTTCAAATCACATTAAAGTGGGCTGAACCCAAAGAAACAGAAAATAAAGTAAATGTCAAATATTTTTTTGTAGAATTGCTAAATGATTTCTGACATGCACAAAATTACGTTGAAATATTCTTGAGAAAATTTCTTATTTTTAATAAATGTTTAATTCGCATTTAACCCTATTTTTTGAAAACTTATTATTCGATATTTTTAATGTTGAAATTCAAAACTGAATTCGAAGTACCAAGAACATTATGATTCCGCCGTGTTGGAATTATAATAAATAATTATACACCTACTGGTTTAAATAACTTTATAAAACTCAAAAAATAGAAGAAGATTTTTGTTTACATTTAAATAAAATGAATACTTTTATTTTTGTTAACAACAAATTTTTTTTTATTATTACATTGAAACAAATATGAAAAATCGAATAATGCTGAAATGATTCAACGACAGATTCAATACGGAATACTAATGATTTTACTATTAAAAAATAGTTATGCATTATCTAAAAAAATCATATAGTAATTATTGAAAATTAAAATTAATATATAAAATTCAAGAAAATTATTGTCTTTATATAATTGTAAATTCTGGACTTTGGCAAATGTACACAACTTTTTTAACATTCACTTTATTTTGTTTTGATTGTGACATATTCTAATTTCGTCAAAGAGAATTATTTTTCGTTTACATATTAATTTGTAAAACATTTATATATTTTTTATTTTGCGTTAAACATATGATATCGAATCTGCACGATCTTCACAACAGATAGAAATAAACACATATTTTCTAAATTAAATAAAAATTTCAATATGTATATTATCTGTTAAATTTTTTATTTCTTAACGCGTCATTCAAATCGAAAATTCTTTAGCAATGAACCTTTCCATATGATTTTGACATCTATAAAAAGAACAAGATTCTTGTTGATTTTGAGTTTGTTTTGCTTTTTTGTGGCAGAATAAGAAAATAGAAAATCGTTTTCAATATGAATCACTTAAATTATTTTTATATAAATAGAAGGAGGCACTTGACTATTTTAGTAAAACACTACCATATATGGTGCACGATGTTCTTGTTGATAGAAGGGTGGGAGGCAAAAATGTTGAAATATTTCACTGCCACATTCGACATCGTACATAACTGAGTCGTCATTCATACAGATGCTTTATCTCTTGTCTTGGAAAATGCAAAAACATAAAATAAAATACAAATTTCAAAACAAAAGCCATTAAACAATTTTACTGAAAACTGAACGAATCGGTAGATCACAAAACAAAAACAATTAAAGCAAGAAAATAAATTGGCAAGTGTTGTTAAAATGATCTTGAATTTTTTATTTTGTTAAAATTTCGTTTTCATTTGTTTTCTCAACGCTCGCACAGGAATTGTGACGACATCAAGACAATATACATATAAAATAAATTCTCATAATTTAGAAATTTAATAAAGAACAATTCCTATTTCGTTTTTTTAGCTACATACATACAAATAAATATGATCATGCTATGCAAAAGAATAATAAACTCATATTAAACAAATTTAAAAAACATACACACATACATACATATGTAAGTATATATGTATGCATATGAAATATAAGAAATGCATGAATGACATAATTAATAAAAACAAAATAAAGAAATATTTTCAGATTTTCATTAGCAAAGACAATTTGTAAACAGATAAATATTCAACGAAATGTTAAGATAATATTGTTAAAAATGCATACAGTGAGGAAAAAATTGAAAATTAGACGTAATACATACATACCTATAGATCATAAATAATACAATTATAACTTCATAAAAATGCATTTTTAAACCAAATAATGATTCGTAGTTATTATTTCGGACAATTAAAAAATAATTTATTTTATAAAGAAAACTTGATTGGAGGAATAAAATAACAATCAACAAATATTATATCCACTTAACTATATTTGTTGCAAGAAAATTTACGTTTTTCTTTTTGTGAATTCGTATAATGCGAAAGAAATTCCACTTTCGTTTGGAAAGAAATTTTGTTTTAAAAGGATATTTCTTAATTTAAAGCTTCTAAAACATTAAAGAAATGAATTTTATTTTGGAATTTAATATTAAAAATGGAATATAAATAAATTTCCAGTAGAATTTTGCTTTTGTTTTAAAAGAACATGAAAACACAACAAATTTCGAATGACCAAAATAGAATCTGAAAAAAGTCTACGGGAGTATATTTTTCCAATGTATGTATATTCGATAAACAAACACCCAAACATACACATGTATATGTATGTTTAAACATTTACTAATATAATTTTGTTGCTTAATTTTCTTTTGGATTATTAAAAGTAAAAATATTTTTTCTATTTTTTACGAATACTTACACATACATACGTTAGTGAGTATGTATGTATATATACATACATATGTTTGTATAAATATAAATTCACGCATACAAATATTATTTTGCTTCTTTGAGAGCGTTTTTGTATTTTTAAACATTTCTAATATTTTTTATTGAAAAAAGTATATCTTCGTAACACTTCGGTTAGAGATACTTTGCTTTTATTATTTTTTATATACACATGTATGAATTTAAAAAATATGTTTTTGTTTATCTTTTTGTTTTTAATTTTCTTTACCAAATATTTTACGTTTCAAATAATTTTTCAGTGTAGTTTATCATAAATGTCCGCACGTCATTCAAAATTTGTAGTTGATCGTGAAATAAACGAAAATGGCTAGAGAAATAATATTTTGCTTGATTTTTGGGAGTAAATTTCTGTTCAGAATTATTGAATGCTAAATGATTATAATGCCATCAAACTCATACATGCAGTTATTCTTTAAAACATTTTTATAATGAGATATTCGTTTCCAATCTTGTGCTTAAATTTGTTTTGTGCATTAAGTGGGCGCAGTTTCTGTAGAATCCAAAAAATTGTCAGGGCTTTTTAAAATATAAATATTACTAGTATATTAAAATTATTTCTTGACGCTTTGATATCATTTCTCTTTTAATTTAATATTAAAATTTTCATATTCAAAACGTTAAAATCGTTTTTCAGTGTTACTGTAGTAAACCCTTCAATTCAATATAAATATCTAAAACTTATTTATAAATATAATTTTGAATGAAATATATGTATATTTTTTGATTTAATTGGGACACACACACTTAAAAAAACAAGAATTTATTGTACATTTCTAAGAATAAACATAATATGAAATGGTCAAAAAACTATTCTGATTGACAACAACATAAGTTTTACCTTGAAGTATGAATTTCTATAACTCTGTATTGTATTTACAAACTAATTTGATTTAATTTTATAAATTTAGATATGGTTTGTATAAATCTGTACAAATGGTACTGATGTCTCATATAAAAAATGAATCTGAATCATTCACCAATTCATATAATCAAACGAAATAAAATCAATGATTTTATTGATTCCATATATGTACATATGTACGTGTATAACTTTTATACAATTTTTTAAAATTTCGAAACGACCCTACCCATTTCTAATAGAGTATACAAAAGTACGTTTTCCAGACCGAGTTTAAGCGGCAAATGCTCTAAAGTTTACTCTAACAAAATTTAAAATTTTTTAATACATATTAGCAATTTTTTATATAAACAAGAGATTTTAAGATCATCTAGCGATGTCTGTAAGTCAGTATTTTTGTTGAAACCCGGATAGGTTCCGAATGTTATGAGCTAGAGTGATGAAATTCTCTAAAGATGCTTATTGATGACAAATATTGTTTTGTGTTAATAATGGGCAAAAAATTCACTTAGCCTCAATACAAGTACCTCCCGGGAAATAGTCAAAACATTAATATTTGACCCTAGCCTCCATATATGGATCCTATAAGACAATGATTTTTTCCATACAGAAAATAGGTTTACAGTTCATAAATCATTCAAAAATTAAAAAGGTATGATGAAATTCTACAAAAAACATTTGTTTTTAAAACAAAGAGACCTCGGTCCACAATTGCCCAAATACCTCATTAAAGACCATTCTGAAAAACACCCTGATGTCTACATTAATATCTATACATTGTAGTACAATTCGCCTTATATCGAAAAAATAAGTAAATTCTGGGATTATTGATTAATTAAGAGTCCATATATAGCTCCGCCTTCCGAAATCCACAAATTTACAATCAAATATAAGAGTTGGTTAAATGGAAATAACATAAATGTAATGTAATTAGTAATTAGAATGAATTAAATTCATAAAAAGTTATAGAAAATTATAAATTTTAGCACATAAATTGTAATGGCATAGTGATAATTACATGAATTTATTACAATTATACTCAGATATGTGGCATTTCATTCACAAACAAATTGAATACTTTAATTTGTTTAAATTTTTCTATCAATTTAATATATTTTAAAAGAAAATTTAGACGTAACCGACACATTGCTGTTACAAAATTCATAAACAGAAAATAAATGTGTACTTACGTCTTTTTTCTTTTTCTTGTAAAGTTGAAACCATTGGATCTATTGATATGAAATTTTCAGAGAAGATGCTAATAGACCTAAATTATCGATTTCTATGAAAAAACGAAAATCGAAAATCAAGTCGCTTACGTCCATTTTGCAAAAAGGGCTCGATATGTATGTATATGGGTATAAAAAGTAATTTCTATTAATCATTTAATAGAAGGTAATTATTTTGTATTAAAGAATTGCTAATTTCACTTTCAGAATTACAATCCATAAATATTTAAAATTGGATATTATTGTTACTAATGATACTAATTCCTTGAATCGCATACATTTAATGGCATTTATCGTTGCCAACCGATTGTCATGTAAAGATTTTTAAACATTCTTTTTAATTTGAGAGTGAAAATTGAATTAATCAAACTGTTTAGTGTCATGCACGGCATGATGTTTACAAAAATAAAGAAAAATTAAAACTAGAGAATAATAAGAGAAATTAATAAAAATCAAATCATACACACACGACATGTCACGATATGATTTGTAAAACAAATTAAATAAATCCTTTTGAACTAAATACACACATAAATACATTCATTGTTGTTTTACTTTATTTTCGATGAATTTGACTGTTTTCCTTAAAACACGTGCTACTAGTTTGGCTTTGGGACCTTTAACTTTAATAAAGTAAAAAATTAACAAAATCAGAAAAACACATAAAAATGCAAGACATTTAGCATACAAATAAGAAACCTTCAGTTTAGTTTTGTATTTATATTAAGGATTTAATCAAAGGACATCATAATAAAAGGACACACGTCTTTAAATAAACACACCAACTGACTGATTCGGTTTGCTCATTTTATGTTTTATTTTCTCTATCCTTTTCGTTTCTTCTATTTGTTAATCTGTCATTTTGGTTTAAATAATTCTTTTTTACACTTTAGAGGTTAAAGAAATTGATCCTTTATTTAGGATTAATTTTACCACCCTCATTGTTGTTTTTGTTTTATAACATTTGTAGCAACACTCCGCCAAAACATACATACATAGATACATACATATTATGCATTATGCTAGGAAATTTTTGTTACAAGCATTTGAATGTGTGAATAAGCGTTACCATGTTTACATGATATTTATCCACGATATGTGAAACTAAGTGCAATCGTCAAAATTTTATTGGGTTGCAATACTTTCAAGTGATGGAACAAATGAGTTAATGAAAAATGCGTTTGTCATGTTGGCTGGCTTGTTAGTGTTTAAAGGAATTAATGTTTTTGATAACTGTGAGACTGAAATTTGAAATTAATTATCGTTGAGAACTAGTTTTGTATTTAAAGTTAGTTTGATTACAATTAGAATATGTATAAGTATTGTATCCTCTATATATAGGGACGTATATTAGATTAGATTATATTTCTTTATTTTTTTTTTAAGGTGAAATTTTATTAAAACCAGTGAATGAAAACTTTTAATGCAGTTTTAAATGTTTAATTTATAATTTAACAAATCGAAAAAATGGAGTAAGTCCATTCTACGGAATTATATTAGAAAATAAAATAACTGACAAATGCTAGATACGTCTCTTTTATATGTATGTATTTGAGTATAAACTACCAGATCGTAGGTCATAGAACTCCATCAAAATGTGTCATATTTCTGGAAGATTTAAAATAGAGAATCCTTTTTGAAAATGTTGAAAATTAAAATTTCGATTTACCCATGTGTAAAGCCATTATTGGTACTCTTTCTATTTATAATTTTGTTATTTTATGACGACTATCGAAATGGAATTAATTTCAAATTTGCCATTTATTCACTTTGCTAAGTAAGTTAATTTTAAAGTATTTTTACAATAAAAAAATCTCACACTCTCTTGCTATGAATTCCTCATCACAGCATAATCAACGTCGTCATCATCATCATTTTAATCGTCTTCAACCCTCAACATTAATCATGATTGACTGCACTCCAGTTCACAACACAAACATCACATCATTTGATGTTCAATCCACCCCCATCCTCGAAAGCAATATGTGATTTTTATTTATTGTTGTCGTAGTAAAATCAACCAAAATAAACGTTTATATTACAAATTTTGTATTTGCAAAAACAAAAACGACAAAATGGAAAAAAGTATGTGTTTGTGGAATTTTGTTTCGATATTGCATGGATAAGTAGTATACGTCCATTCATTCGTTGAGTTTATTTGATTTTATTTTCTTGTCAAAACGGTTGGGAATAATAGCCAAGGGTTATTTGTTTTCTGGTCTAAAAGAAATTTTCGTTGTATGTGGTTTTTGTTGATTTTTGGGGTCCACTTATTGTAACAATGTTGTGTTTAGATGTGAAAGGCGTGTGAATTGCATACAAAATTTCTGAAAATTCAATTAAATTCTCTTCATATTTGTACACGTTCGCACACATTAACACTTACTTATACACACCCAAAATCTAAGAGTTATTTGATTAAAACTTTTATATCACTTTTATTCTAAATTAAATTTCTCTAACTAAAATTGTTGGAAATCTAAGACTTTATTCACAATAAAATATTACAGTTTTGTAACACAAATTATGTATGGAAATTTTGATATATAATATAAAAATGTTATTATGTATAACGATTTTGTTTTCTTAAGAACTTTGTAGTTGCTTTCTTAAAATTTCATATAAATACTATGTTTTTAAAGGCCCATAATTCTGATTTTCTTTAAGAATAAAATATTTTGAAATGTGTACATTAAATATAAAACAATTCATTCTTTGAAGTTTCTGTACCCATTTCTACACTTTGATATATAATAATGATAAAATCATTAAATTGGCATTGAATACATACACACTACGCCCTTGTTTGCAAAAGGGTTTCCTATCTGGAAATTGTATAAAATTCGCATGCATACATACATACACACACACTCACTTCAGCACACAAACATACAAAATATAATCTAGCTAATTACTCGAGCAATTAGCACAAACAAGATTTCAATCGAAGAAGAATTAAACGCTTAAAAACAATAAAACGTCAAATAAGTCATCGTTATCACCAGAACTATTACTACCCCAGTAAAAATTGTCAATACTTTGTTAAGATTTTAATTGACTAAGGAGCTATTTAAAATATTTGTTTACAAGCAGATGTATCGAAATAGAATATAGAAATTTACAAATAAAATACATTTTCTTATATCCAAACATTGGCATCAGCCTCCCTCTTGTCAATTTTGTGTGAAACTAAAATTATAAATTGGATTCCGATTTTAAAATTTAATTTGTCGCCGAATTATGGTTCCGTAATAAATTTTATTCGACTTTAAATTTTAGGTCAAACAAAAGCAAAACGTTAAAATAGCATATGTGTATATTTAAAAAATTTTAAATAAGTATTCTCATATGTATTTATGTACATGTATGATTGTAAATTAGATATATACAACATCATCATCTTGTAAGTGTATGGGGTATATTTTGGAGAATAGTTGATCATTTATATAAGAATCATCTATGTGAGATTTTTGGAAAATGTTTTGTAAAATTTTAAGAATTATTTATAGATCTTGTAAAATAACGAAAAATAGATCAGGTCAAATTGTAAACAATTAAATTATGCAAGAAAGAATATCTTTATTTTTAAATTTTTATACAAATGTGGTTAACACGATTTTTTATCCGGTTAAAAAACAGTTTTTTATAGTCTATAATCCAGTCAATATATAGGCTAACCAATAGTCTAGTCTATAGTCTAAAGTCAAGTCTGTAGTCTAGTTTATAGTCTAGTATATTGTAGGGTTGTCAATTATTTGTGTTTAAAATTATTTGAATAAAAACTTATTTTATTATATATATTTTTTAATTATTCGATTATTGAAACGAATAAAAGTTTTTATTCGAATAATTTAATAAAATATAAAGAAAAACTAAATAAAATATAAGAGAAATATGTGTGCATTTCATCAGCTACTTAACATGTTTTATACCCACCATCAAAAAACATGGGCGGTGTATTGTATTTGTCGTTCCGTTTGTAACACATTAAAATAATGGGTTCTGATTACTTAGATTCTAAAACGATCCGTCCATCCACCTGCCTGTCTATAGGAAACACGATAGTACGAGCTAGATTGTTAAAATTTTTAACAAATATTTTTTTGTTTGGTATTGAAAATGGGCAATATCTGTCTACAATTTAACCCAGCGCCCATATAAAGTTGCCTTTACCAAATTACTATAACGCACATAACTGGATTATAAAAGCGCGGATGGCAATGAAATTCTTAAGGAATTTTTTAAGGACCCAAAATGTTTTTGTAAAATATTTTGAGAATCGGTCAATAATTGGTCATACTTCCCATATAAAGATCTCATCAGAAAATGACTTTAACGTTCATAACTCACTTAAAAATACACGTATAGCAAATAAATTCTACATAAACAGGTTGCTAGCATTAAAAAATCCATAGAATCACTTCTATACAGGAAGCTTCTACTTTTAACATTGCAAAATTTAAATTGCAAAAAGTACTAAAAGATTTGTTTCACTTATAACAGATCTTTTGATTTAGTGTTTGTGTTTTTCTTTGTTCAATATTATAATAAAGTATGGGTAAAAAGTAACATTAAAATTTTATTTGATTATTTGACAAAAATTGTTCGAATTATTCTTTATTCTTATATTTTAATTTATTATTTGTTCGAAGAAAAACAAAAAATTTTTCTCGATTAATCGAATAATTTTTATTCGAATGACAACCCTAGTATATTGTCAACTCTAGTCTAATATAGTTTATTCTACACTCAAGTCTTGGTACGTTTCCTAGCAGTTTGTTGTAGAAACCAAGTATATTTAACGGTTTTTTGAACCAAGACTTGACTGGAAATGGTGAACAAATATTGGCAACATTTAGAATAAAAGTCATCAAGGGTCGCAATAATCCATGTTCTTCTTACATATTTATACATAAAATATAAACTATGTGGTACATTAAATATTTATTATTTATTTCATCATGAAATATTATTGAAAATACTTGTTTTACTTGGATGCATTAATCGTAAAACAAAAATTATTGTGTCAGTGAGCTACTTTTCTAAATTAGTTCAAATGTAGCAAGAACATGCCAGAATTAATTTTTGGCGTTTGTGTTGATATTTTTGTTTCTGTTAGTTTTAAGCTCTTAACATAATATAATCATTACTTTAGTTTATTTAAATATACAATGTATGTGTATATGTATGTGTTTCATATGTGAATGATACCCTGCAAAGAAATTGTTGCACTGTTCAAGCATTTATATGTATGCATTTGTTTACTTTAACTAGACTTTTGTAAATACATACATACAAACATACATATGCATATACATTTATTTGTTGCATAGAAATTGAAGCAGCCCATTAATAGCACTTCATTAAAAACTAACGATAAATTGAAGAAGCAAATCAAATTCAATAAAATAAAATAGAATAAAAAAAGAAAAAGACCCCATCATAGCAAGAGGCAATTGCATGGATTTCTTTATATTTGAGTGCATGTTAACAATTAGAATAATCTTTTAGGAGTTCAGATACTAGGGCAGGGGGCAAATGTTTTGCATTGATTCGTAAAGCGCATTTTATGACCAAAAATAGTACAGAACATGATTAGTAAATCTGTGTATATGAATGTAAAGAAATTAATACATATTTTGACCAAAGGTAGTATCGGCCGCCAGAGTAAATTCGAAAACCAAGAAACACACCGAAAATATGTGATAATGACGTTCACGATGGCGCAATCTAAAAAATATATTTATAAATACTTATGTATGTACCTCTATATGTTTTAGAAGCAAAATACAAATTACGAAATAATAAAAATAGAATAGATATTTTGAAATGTTGGAAAAATATTGAAAAAAGTTTTGTATTTGTGCGGGAGAATCTAGAGCGACCTAATTATTTAAGAAAAACATTCAGAAAGTACATATAGGTAGAGAGAAGGAGAGAAAAATAAAATATCCAAAATTCTCACGCCCAAGTGCAACGTTGCCATATACGGTACTTTTGCAGAAAAATATTTTCATGATCGCAACACAAAAAAGTTCGATCGTGCCTTGCTAAAAACACGATATACAACAACGTATATACATATATTTCAGCATATTGCTCTCTCTCTCTTGTGCTGAAATACAATTTCCATTCTTTATGAATTCAAAATAAAAAAGCTATATATTTTTTATCATATTTATTAAAAATCTTCTCCACATCCACCACCGAAGAAATGTATGAGGGACTCTTCTGCTCAGGCTCTTTTTATGTAGCAAATGAGTAAATGAATGCTATTTTTAGTTTGCGAGATCTCCGATCTCTGCAATAATTATTCGTATGGATGCTACTGTTGGCGGTAGCTGGTTGTGAATGTAGTGGTAATGGTATTGTTGGTGATCGGTTGAGGGCGCTTGTCGTTCGTTGTGTTGTGTATGTGTTGAAATGTTTAACGGAATTTTTGGATTCTTCACGTTCTACCACATATACAATCATGCAAACACAAGAATCGTATATTTTATGTGAAGGTGGATAGTATTCTAAGCAAACAAACATTCGACGCACACAGATACATAAATTACCAAACACATTCATAGATTGTTTTTCCGAATTCGTTTTATTTTGTTGGGATGTTTTATTTTTATCTTTTAAAAATATATAAATTTTTTTAGATTTTGTTGTTGTTGTTCGATTTTTTCTCAATTTCCGTGATTTGTTTTATTATTTTTCGCGGTATAAAATCTGGTAACCGTTGCCCCGATACTTTAGTCAGTCAGTTGTGTTCCAAAGCGTACACACCGTATCTATTACTGTATTCTTCTCCGTTAGTTAATAACTAAAAAAAAAACTCAATCAAAATGTGTGACGATGAGGTTGCTGCTTTGGTCGTTGATAATGGTGCGTTTAAATCAAACCTGGATACTTACGATACATCAGAATAACTGGATATATATTGGATTAAACCAACTATAACATCCTTTCACCAACATATCAATTGGATTAAGTGTCTAAACAAAAACAAAAAAATATTAAAGAGTGCATAACAGTCCTTTTAATGGGCAATAAAGAAAGTTATTCGATAAAGAAAAAGAGAGTGATAAAAAAAATTCATAAGAATATGTCATCCTAAATATTTAAATTTAACGTGATTTCAGTTTTTGATTAAAAAACATGTGTATTCGATCGTTAAAGAAACGATTTTCATTTATTAAAAGAAAAAAAGAAAATTCGCAAAAAAATCTTTATTTATCGTTAATTACGATTGATTAGTTCAATATTAAAATTTTCCATTACGTATTTTTAATTGCTTTCAATTTAAAGATTACGTAATTTATTTTTTATTTCAACGTCACTCTCATGGAATAACTAATCGAAATTTCCCTCTAAATACTAGAAAGAAAATTCCTTATGACACTCAGTTTTTTGTTGCTTCGTTTCCATGCGACACTTTGGTCCAAACGACATGTTGTTTTCTAGTTTGTTTGGCAAGTTATTGAACGTGACCCTTCTGTTTCTTTTTTTTTAGGCTCCGGCATGTGCAAGGCCGGTTTCGCCGGTGACGATGCTCCCCGTGCCGTCTTCCCCTCTATTGTAGGTCGTCCCCGCCATCAAGGTGTTATGGTTGGTATGGGCCAAAAGGACTCCTATGTCGGCGATGAAGCTCAATCCAAGAGAGGTATCTTGACCCTCAAGTACCCCATTGAACACGGTATCATCACCAACTGGGATGATATGGAAAAGATCTGGCATCACACTTTCTACAATGAATTGCGTGTCGCTCCCGAAGAACACCCCGTCTTGTTGACTGAAGCTCCCTTGAACCCCAAGGCTAACCGTGAGAAGATGACCCAAATCATGTTCGAAACCTTCAACTCCCCTGCCATGTATGTTGCCATCCAAGCCGTACTCTCCTTGTACGCTTCCGGTCGTACCACCGGTATTGTTTTGGATTCTGGTGATGGTGTCTCCCACACCGTCCCCATCTATGAAGGTTATGCCTTGCCCCACGCCATCCTCCGTTTGGATTTGGCTGGTCGCGATTTGACCGACTACTTGATGAAGATCTTGACTGAACGTGGCTACTCTTTCACCACCACCGCTGAACGTGAAATCGTCCGTGATATCAAGGAAAAATTGTGCTATGTCGCTTTGGACTTCGAACAAGAAATGGCCACCGCTGCCGCCTCCACCTCCTTGGAAAAATCCTATGAACTTCCCGACGGTCAAGTCATCACCATCGGTAACGAACGTTTCCGTTGCCCAGAATCCCTCTTCCAACCCTCATTCTTGGGTATGGAATCTTGCGGTATCCACGAAACCGTCTACAACTCCATCATGAAGTGTGACGTAGATATCCGTAAGGACTTGTACGCCAACATTGTCATGTCTGGTGGTACCACCATGTACCCCGGTATTGCCGATCGTATGCAAAAGGAAATCACCGCCTTGGCTCCCTCCACCATCAAGATCAAGATCATCGCTCCCCCAGAACGCAAATACTCCGTCTGGATCGGTGGTTCCATCTTGGCTTCCCTCTCCACTTTCCAACAAATGTGGATCTCCAAGGAAGAATACGACGAATCTGGCCCCGGCATTGTCCACCGCAAGTGCTTCTAAGCAGTTTCGCCCCCTCCCTACCATCAAACCACCCCAACCCTTCCAACTCATCTCACTGCTGCTGCTACACTTGCTGCTGCAACAATTATTACAGCTGTTTACGCGTTGTCTATTTGCCTGTCTGTGCTCTCATCTGCTCAGCCATACTCCTACTCAACGCCTCTCAGCTGCTGAGCACCCACCATCCCGCTCATAAAGATGCCCGCTCACGCGATTTATATTTGGTTCCAGATTATTTTAATTTTTGTACGACTGAATTTCTTACACTAAATCCCCTCTTCACCATCAACCGATATCACCTTATAATTTCTGTGTCTTAAATGTCTCTATTTAATGTCTTAACAAAAATTATTTCGTGTGTATTAGTGCATAATAAATTTTTATTATTTTTAAGGGGTTTATTGCCACATGTAAAATAATCTAATGTTTTCTTATGTAATTTTCTTTTTTTAATCTAATGAAAAAAAAACACAAAAAACACAAAACATATATTTTTAATTTTTTATAATAAAATAATAGTAACAATTATTTTATGAATAGTTGATAATAGTTAATTATCTGATCAATTATCACTGTCACTAGTGACCGATTTGAAAAGTATTTGAAAATAACTTTTACAAAATTTTATACTTTTTAATAGATTAGTGACCGATTTGAAAAGTATTTGAAAATAACTTTTACAAAATTTTATACTTTTTAATAGATTAGTCTTCGTTTTAAATGTTTCTCAATTTTGTGATATCATATCTTTTTAGAAAGTTTTTGTATTAGTGATCAGTGATCACAATGCAATAAAAATTCGGCTCCTTTACCTGCATATCTGTTTTTTGTTAGAATTCAGGGAAAAGACAGAATTTTAAACAGAAAAAAATATTTTACGGATCGTTGCCAAATATTATTGTAATAATAGGTATTTAAGGTGATTTTACTTCATTAGTTAGAGAGATTTTTAGAAATTTCTGGTTGGTTCTTCAAAGGACCACCAGGCACCCAGACTTTAAATTTTTTCATATATCTGATTATATAAATCTATATTTTTTGAATGTTTTTTGATTGATTTATTTAAAAAAAATCAAGTAAGAAAATATCGACTAAAAATTTTGGGTTGAAATTTCTTCACCTTCAAATTTCTTCACAATACAAAGTCCGAAATCGGGACAAGACAAAGTCCGAAACAGGGGCAAGTTCTAGTATGATTATTGTGAGCTGAAAGTTGGAAATTAGTTAAATGAATTATATACAGAATGAATTTGGGGCCATAGACTCCCATCCTTTATAGTCGTAGTAATGTGTTAATAATATTTCTAAAAATATAAAAAATTATTTTTTGCCACGCCTAGAAATATCGCCCTTTTTGTTTTTTATATATTACGTCGACATTTTAAGTCCGATCGTTACATATGATATATCAATATTTAGCTTTGTCCATCCGACTTTTAATCAAACTATAAGTCAAAATTTTGCAGATAATTTAATTTAGATACAAATAGGCTGATATTTCTCATTTTACCCAAGAACGAAGTTGTTTGAAAATGGATTAAATCAGTCCATTATTTCCCTAACCCTCATACAACCGTACCCCTCAAATAGGGCTTTGGAGCTCATAAAAAAATTCAGTTTTTCATCAATAATAGTATATGGAAATGAAGACAAAATTCAATATAAAAAATGTATGTATTATCATATCTGATATTATATGGTATGCCATTCCCGATTCTCTAAAAATATGAACCTATTAAAAAGAATGGCTTATTAATAATATAAAAATTAATCACATTTTACATTAGTACAAACATTAGTACAAACATTTTTAAAAATTGTTAAAAAGAAACATACAAGTATTTGTATGGGAAAAACATGAAAAACGTTTTTATAAAACTTAACATAACATTTTAATTTTTCATAGATTTTTATAATATAAAAAGTTAATTTTTTATGTACCGACATGATTTTGTTATTAAATTATAGAATTAAATGCCGAATAAAATGATATTTCTTTTGTTAATATAGCGAGTAGAATGCAATGTACAGTATCTTATTCGGATGACTCTATAAATAAAAAGGAATAAAGGAAAATGTCCAGTGGATGACACATCAGTTTAGTATTTTCATAATTTTTTATGGTTTTGAGAAAGAAATCATGGAATACTTTTTTAAAATAAAATATAACAAGTAAATATTGACAATAAACTGTTCATAGTAGTTAGTAAAGAAATTTTGATTCCTATAAAACTTGTTAACGTTGCATTGCATCGCTATACTGCTATTTTAAGCTAGCTGTAAATAGGGATTGGGTCCCATATTTCAAAAACAGTTATAAGCGTTAGAATAATTTTTTCAACGGTACTTTATATCAAATTTGAACCGATACTCATTAATATCAATTTAAGTTCATTAAAGTTTTTTATATAAAATTTCAAAGCTATACTGATAGGTTTAATTGATTTTTGAGCGTTAAAAAGAGCTTTCTGAAGAGGATCTTATACGGGGGCAAGGATCAAATAAAGTCCGATGTCCGTCATTCTTTACTATATAATTTTCAATACAAAAAAATAACTTGCTCCACGGTTACTAGCTTCTCAACATGTTTATTTCTGTTTAATTTTTTTATAGCAGCCGCTTGTATGAGGGATATAATAAATAGTGGACTTACACTAACAAAATCTTAAACACTTCGTCCAAAGGTCACAACAAAATATTTGTATCAAATTATATATTCGTCAAAATAGAACCTGTACGTAGGAAAAAGTTAAGAAAATGTGCTAAGTACAACAAAAACTAAAAATTCAAAAAAATAAAACGTACTAAGTCCTAAAAAACCGCCATAAATATTTAACAGCATGATTTTTAAATTGTTTTACTACCGATATTAAAAAAGTAGAAATCTAAGAAGAAACTGTGACCTTTTTACGAACTGTCGGACATTTTATCAGACATTTATCCGACTTTCCTTATATAATCAGACTTTTTACGAACTGTCTGTTATTTTATCAGACATTTATCAGACTTAGACTTTTGTACGAAATATCGAAATAATGTCAGGTATGGTATCAGACATTTGTCCGACTTTAATCAGATTTGTCGAAAATTCCCTCAGAATATCACAAGGAATTTACATCAGATTTCGTAACGAATTCTGACCAACAACTCTGCACATTTTTAGGAATTTCCTCAGACAAAGAGTTCCGAATTCCGAGCAACCTTTCTGTCGGTACAAATTCGTTACGAAATCCGCAAAAATTGTTATGTGGCTGGCGACTTAGGTCCTTGACAATCAGTTTCGCCTATATACTACTATATGACTGAAACTTAAAGGCAAGAAATGCCATAGTAATAGTTTTAATGAGTAAAAACAATGAGTTGAAAACAACGTCTTTTTTAATCTATCTGCCCTCTAGCGTTACGCAGTGAAACTAAAGCATACTAATAAACTACTCCACACTAGGTATCGCTGTCATTTCTCATTTATCTTAGACACACACCCTCTGCAAACAAAATAATAAATATTTTTGGAAATTGGAACCTTCCAAAATATTTTTGGAAATTTGCTGAGCTCAGCAAAAAAATTCCAACAAACATTTATTTTATATGAACTCAGCAACTTACTGTGAGGCGGGGTATCTCAGAAAAATCATCCGTCCCATAAGAATTGTACGTGTTTGTGTGTCATTCCAGCAAAATTTTGCTGAGCTTGTTTGGCTCAGCAAAAGATTTCATTTTAAAATGGAAATGCTGCTACACTGGCGTGAAATTGATGTATTTATTTTCTTATTCTCAAATAATTTATTATTTAATTAATTTAAATTATTTTTAATAAATTCAATTGTTTGTTATATTTCACTAAAAAACCGTAAGAGATAGAGCAAAAACAATAAAAAATCTGTGATCACTTATAAAACACAACAAAAATCGATATTTTGAGTGAAAACATTAAATTGCGTTTTTCTCAAAAACTATAAGAGATAGAGCAAAAACAACGAAAATCTGTGATCACTTCTAAAACTCAACAAAAATCGATATTTTGAGTGAAAACATTAAAGTGCGTTATTCTCGAAAACTATAAGAGATAAGCAAGAACAATGAAAATCTGTGAACACTTCTAAATCTCAACAAAAATAGATATTTTGAGTGAAAACATAAAAGTACGTTTTTCTCGAAAACTATAAGAGATAGCACAAAAACAATGAAAATTGGTGATCACTTCTAAAACCCAACAAAATTCGATATTTTGAGTGAAAACATTAAAGTGCGTTTTTCTCGAGATAGAGCAAAAACAATAAAAATCTGTGATCACTTCTAAATCTCAATAAAAATCGATATTTTGGTTTAAAACATAAAAGTGCGTTTTTCTCGAAAACTATAAGAGATAGAGCAAAAACAATGAAAATCTGTGATCACTTCTAAATCCCACTAAAAATCGATATTTTGAGTGAAAACAATCAAGTGCGTTTTTCTCGAAAACTATATGGGATAGAGCAAAAACAATGAATATCTGTGATCACCTCCAAAACTCAACAAAAATCGTTATTTAGAGTGAAAACATTAAAGTGCGGTTTTCTCGAAACCCGCAAGAGATAGAGCAAAAACAATAAAAATCTGTAATCACTTCTAAAACCCAACAAAAATCTTTATTTTGAGTGAAAACATTAAAGTGCGTTTTTTTTCGAAAACTGTAGAAGATAGAGCAAAAACAATGAAAATCTGTGATCACTTATAAAACTCAACAAAATTCGATATTATGAGTGAAAACATTAAAGTGCGTTTTTCTCGAAAACTATAAGAGATAGAGCAAACACAATGAATATCTGTGATCACTTCCAAAACTCAACCAAAATCGATATTTTGAGTAAAAACATTAAAGTGCGTTTTCTCGAAAACCGTAGGAGATAGAGCAAAAACAATGAAAATCTGTGATCACTTCTAAAACCCACTAAAAATCCATATTTTGAGTGAAGTGCGTTTTTCTCGAAAACCGTAGGAGATAGAGCAAAAACAATGAAAATCTGTGATCACTTCTAAAACCCACTAAAAATCTATATTTTGAGTGAAGTGCGTTTTTCTCGAAAACCGTAAGAGATACAGCAAAAACAATAAAAGTCTGTGATCACTTCTAAATCTCAACAAAAATCGATATTTTGAGTGAAAACATTAAAGTGCGTTTTTCTCGAAACCCGTAAGAGATAGAGCAAAAACAATAAAAATCTGTGATCACTTTTAAAACTCAACAAAAATCGATATTTTGAGTGAAAACATAAAAGTGCATTTTTCTTGAAAGCTATAAGAGATAGAGCAAAAACAATGAAAATCTGTGATCATTTCTAAAACCCACTAAAAATCGATATTTTGAGTGAAAACATTAAAGTGCGTTTTTCTCGATTTTTGATATTTTGAGAGATATTTGATATTTTTAGTGAAAACATAAAAGTGCGTTTTTCTCGAAAACTATAAGAGATAGAGCAAAAACAATGAAAATCAGTGATCACTTCTAAAACTCAACAAAAATCGATATTTTGAGTGAAAACATTAAAGTGCGTTTTTCTCGAAACCCGTAAGAGATAGAGCAAAAACAATAAAAATCTGTGATCGCTTTTAAAACTCAACAAAAATCGATATTTTGAGTGAAAACATAAAAGTGCATTTTTCTTGAAAGCTATAAGAGATAGAGCAAAAACAATGAAAATCTGTGATCATTTCTAAAACCCACTAAAAATCGATATTTTGAGTGAAAACATTAAAGTGCGTTTTTCTCGATTTTTGATATTTTGAGAGATATTTGATATTTTTAGTGAAAACATAAAAGTGCGTTTTTCTCGAAAACCGTAGGAGATAGAGCAAAAACAATGAAAATCTGTGATCACTTCTAAATCCCAACAAAATTCGATATTTTGAGTGAAAACATAAAAGTGCGTTTTTCTCGAAAACTATAAGAGATAGAGCAAAAACAATGAAAATCTGTGATCACTTCTAAATCCCAACAAAAATCAATATTTTGAGTGAAAACATAAAAGTGCGTTTTTCTCGAAAATCGTAAGAGATAGAGCAAAAACAATGAAAATCTGTGATCACTTATAAAACCCAACAAAATTCGAAAATTTTGAGTGAAAACATTAAAGTACATTTTTCTCGAAAACTATAAGAGATAGAGCAAAAACAATGAAAATCTGTGATCACTTCTAAAACCCACTAAAAATCCATATTTTAAAAGAAAACATTAAAGTGCGTTTTTCTCGAAAACCGAAGAGATAGAGCAAAAACAGCAAAAATCTGTGATCACTTCTAAAACTCAACAAAACTCGATATTTTGAGTGAAAACATTAAAGTGCGCTTTTCTCGAAAACTATAAGAGATAGAGCAAAAACAATGAAAATCTGTGATCACTTCCAAAACCCAACAAAAATCGTTATTTTGAGTGAAAACATTAAAGTACGTTTTTTAGAAAACTGTAGAAGATAGAGCAACAACAATGAAAATCTGTGATCACTGTGAAAATCGATATTTTGAGTGCGTTTTTCTCGAAAACTATAAGAGATAGAGCAAAAACAATGAAAATCTGTGATCACTTCTAAAACTCAACAAAAATCGATATTTTGAGTGAAAACATTAAAGTGCGTTTTTCTCGAAAACTATAAGAGATAGAGCAAAAACAATGAAAATCTGTGATCACTTCCAAAACTCAACAAATATCGATATTTTGAGTGAAAACATTAATGTGCGTTTTTTTCGAAAACTGTAGAAGATAGAGCAACAACAATGAAAATCTGTGATCACTTCTAAAACCCTCTAAAAATCTATATTAAAGTGCGTTTTTCTTGAAAACCGTAAGAGATAGAGCAAAAACAATGAAAATCTGTGATCATTTCTAAAACCCACTAAAAATTGATATTTTGAGTGAAAACATAAAAGTGCGTTTTTCCCGAAAACCGTAAGAGATAGAGCAAAAACAATGAAAATCTGTGATCACTTCTAAAACTCAACAAAAATCGATATTTTGAGTGAAACCTTTAAAGTGCGATTTTCTCAAAAACCGTAAGAGATAGAGCAAAAACAATGAAAATCTGTAATCACTTCTAAAACCCAACAAAAATCGATATTTTGAGTGAAAACATTATAGTGCGTTTTTCTCGAAAACCGTAAGAGATAGAGCAAAAACAATGAAAATCTGAGATAGAGCAAAATCTCTGATCTCTTTTAAAACCCACTAAAAAAACATAAATGATAATTTGTGATGAATTTCAAATCTTATCAGGCATCGATAATTTGAGTGAAAACATAAAGGTGCAGTTTTCTTGAAAACTAGATTTTAGATTTTTAGATAGTTAGATTTTTTCAAATGCTATATTTTACTGTTTAAAATAAGGAGTGTTTAATACATATTCAGAAAATAGTTTGTCACTATTCAAGTTCGAACTACACAAGTGATGTAAGTCCAAAATATTTAAAAATATTCCGGAATTAAGGTAAAAATACAAATTAAATGCTTTATTATTTAAAAAATAATCCACATTTTGAACATACTCACTGGTGTAGGGTGTCTTTTACTTATTATTTGTGTATATGTATATTATATATACAATTATTATTATATATTATATACTATATAATGTTTTAATAACAATTTCATAAATTTTTAGTATTAACAAACATTTTGACGAGAGTTTTAATTACATTTTATACATAAATGTTTCATAATAAACTAATCAATTATTAAATTCACACACATTTACTAATACCAAGGTAAGTATTTATTTATGTATGTACTACGTTCGACAATACTATCTTTTGATCTCTTGCATTCATTATTTGATTACAATTTTTAATAATGTTGATTGTATGAAAATAGTAGACCTTGTGATTTGTTTCAAACTAAGTACCCAAACTACTGCAAAACAGAATTTGTCACGACAATTCTTGTAACGGCAACAACAATAACCAAGAGGTTCTCTCCTTCCCTGATAAGAACGATTATGTTCTTTTGTTTACAATACATTTAGTAGTTTTAATTGTTCGGTTGGCTGGTTAGTTGGTTTGTTGTATAGCAGGTTTGTTTGGTTTATAATTGCATTTAATTCTAGGTTGTCAACACTTCCTTTGCGGAGAAGGTGGTTGTAGAACGTATTATGGATTGGAATTGAAAATAAAATATAAAAAGGGGACTATTGTATGCCCGTTTTGTAGTTGTCATGTGAAATTATTAAGTTATTTCGGTGTTTATTTGTTCTTCTATTGGTTTCTACGATTAAATCCAACTGATTCTTCTCTTGGTTTTAGATATTATTGTATTAGCTACGTGTGTTTAAAAAAAAAAAAAAAAAAAAAAAAACACATGCAGTATATGGTGGTGTGATTAATTTGTTGTGATAATGATTTAATTGATTAATGTTTCAGTCTCGCTGACATTTAAATTAAAAGGAAGCAAGTTCTGCATTTCGGTTGTTTTTAGCTTTTGGTATAATTATTTTGTAATTGAGGCAACTAATTGCAAGTTCATACAATTATTAGAATTATTATTAGAATTATTAGAAATGATTATACCCGGCGTTGTCCAGTGTTTTAATTAATTTTCGCAAAATATCTAAAAAGTAACTGGAAATACACATTTTAATATGTTGAATTATCTGAGTCGATATTTTAAAATACACAATACAAATCAAATTCTGTTTCTTTAGAATATGAACAGAATTTTATATAATTTGAGAAAATATGTTTTTTTCTCGGTATAGATACATTTATGTATGTAATTTCGGTATATGCATATGTAATATATATGAATTGACGGTTAAAAACTTAATTAAAAACTATTCTTAATTTTTGATAAGAGAAAATAAGTCGATTTTGATATTTCCTTTTCAGTTTTTAATTAAAATAAACTAACAATATATATTTGTTCAATTCATAATCAAGTTGTATATTGTACCTACTAAAGTGTAGTAACAGTGATTGTGAACAGATCTTAGCAGCATGTCATAAGTTTATTTTCTCTCTCTTCGTCCCTAAGGCAATGAATTATCTTCAAAATTGCGACTCAGAAAATGATTCTGAGCCGATTGGTATACTTAAAGGTGGGTATAGGAACAATATTATTGTGCGCTGCAAACATCAGCACAAACCCAATATACCCTCCCCACTAAAGTGGTGTATAAAAATAATTTTTTAAATGAAATCCAAAAATTATTTTAAATTTATGACTAATGTCATTTTATGGTGGGAATAAAAGGTTTTGCTTAAAGCCGAATTTAACACTATTAATTGTTTCTAATATTTTTTTAAGTGTTCAATTTCGGAGTTAAGGTAAAAATCAACATAAATATTTCATTATTAAAAATTATCCTTTTTTTAATATACTCACTGTTGCATATTTCAAACTGCATAAGGTAAAATATATTTGAAAGCTTGAACCAATTATATCTGATTACATTCCTAAACAATTTATATTAAACGAGTTAATAACACTCAATTGTTTTAAAATGTGAATTTATTTATTTGTTAATGATCTAGTAGACTATATCTTAAAGTACACTATTAATTATAGATATAATAAAAATACAACTACATTTATATTTCTAATTATAAATACATTAGTACAAACTAAGTAATATTATATTATTACTTCTTGACTTGACTGCATTGAGAAATACATTTGTATTTTAACTACTTAGAAAATATATATATTTTTTCGGATTTATTTTTGATTAAAATTACAAGTATGTACGTAAAGTTAACTAAAGTTTATTTTAGTAACTAGTTCTTATGAGCGAAGGTTAAATTACATTCCTAACTTAAAAATTTTTAAAAACTAAGTACAACTAATGATTTAATAATTTACTACTCCAACATTTTTATTTAGGTGTTCAATGGTTTTAATTAATAACATACATATGCAGTATATTGATTTTTGTCGGTATGTAAAGCCGTATGTATTTTTGTGTAAATTACTTATATAAACATTTGTGTCAAAACATTTAATTGAAATATGTCATAAAAGAAGGCTTGGTGAACGAGTCATTCGAATAAAATTAAATTACGGTGACGGTTAACCAGACATTCTAAACCATAGTTAAACTTTTATTTATATTTTCAAGATGTTCCTTGGCCTTGATGCGTAAAGTTGCAATAGAATTTGAACGTATGTCTGTCGTTTGCGGTTGTTGATTTGTTGCTGTCACTGAAGAAGCATTGGAGGAGGAGGCAGTAGAAGAAGGTGGTGTTGAAGGCTCGTTGACGTTTGAATTATTGGGGCCATTATTTGTTGCTACGGTTGCGTTAATAGTGGGTATGGGACTTTCGCGACCTACATCCACCACATCAATGTTTGCAGAAGAGCATTTTGTCGCACTCGAATGGGAGTCATTGTCACCATTGACGGTGGCAAGATTTTGCGGTGACAGTGATTGTGGTACTATAGAGACAGAAGAACTTAAAGAAGGTGGAGGTAAAGAGGTGAGTGGAGAATTTGTGGCCGACACATTAGAGGATGTTGTTGATGTAGAGGACATTGAATTTGCTACAGATATTTGAGGATTCATTGCGGCCATCGACTGTGGTGACATACGTGACAAATGTGGTGAGAGATGTGTTAGCTGCAAATGTTGATGGCCTCCATGTGAACTACTAGATCCCAAAGTCATTCCAGGTGGTGGCTGATGATGACCGGTTGGATGCGGTCCATGTACACTAGGACCATGTGGTCCCATTCCTGCTAAACTGCTCATTGCCAGGTTAGATGGAGTTAAACTTAGAGGGGGTGTTAAATAAGAAGGATACACGGTTTGAGGATGTGAAAGAAATCCTAAAATAAATAATAATGAATATACATTAATAAAATCAATTTTTTTATATTAATTAATCGTTCATTACCTGGCAAAGCTGATAGTAAAGGAGGCGATAGCCAGGGATCTACCGGCAAGCCTGAAGGACCACATCCCAAACGATGCGGCAGCTGTGTAAAATGTGTGAGACCAAGTCTCAAACTTTCTGATTTCTCTTGTCTTCTCCATTTGGCTCGGCGATTTTGAAACCATACCTACAAGTAAAAGATATAACATTTATTTTAATTGTACAATTTAATTTTTTTACTAAATGTAATTTTCTAATAAGATTTTTAAAGGAATATTATTTCGTTAATTTGTCATTTAAATTTATTCAACATAAATAAACTAATACATATTTTTTGAAAAAATATTGTGATTAGGTCTGATGATAACTTAGAATAAACTATTATAGACACTTCCGATGGCATCCATCATTTTTACATTACATTAATGAAATGATAAGATGTTCAATTTATATACATACATGTGAATATGTATTACCACCTGTGGTAAAAAATTATTTATTATCGTCTACAAATTTACTTGATTTACTTAAATTTCACTAATTATATTTTAAATCTTCTCTAAACCAATTATGGCCTCATTTAATGTTGTATATTCTTTGCTGATAATCACCTTAAGCAACAATTAGTTTAACGAACGAAAAAATTAATTAAACTTACAACAACAAACACACACATACAAACAAAGTTCATCACGAACATGAAGGCAGCAAAAGACAAGTGAGTATTCTAACAGGCATCTAGTTAAATGTCATTAATTTGACAAGTACAATGGAAAGAAGAAAAATTACGTTAGAAAAAAAATCAACTTAGTAGACACAAACACTTTTACATTAAGGAGGAAAAGCACATCTACTGTAAGCTTTTTTACAGTTGTTTTTTTTCTCTTCTTTTACACAAAAACCATAAAATATAATTTCAAATGAATGAGCTTAATTATAACACTAACTAAATATGTATGTATGTAGAATACTCATAGTATTTGTAGAGTTTTGTATAAAGTAAAAGAGAATTACATGCAAAGAAAACAAAATGGCGGCTGTTTAACTTGTTTGCTTTCTTAGCTTTAGCCATCTTCAATTTAACACTGACTCTGAGTTATTCTTCTCATACAGAAACGGCATTAGAATTACGAACGATAAAAAACGACGATAATACGAATAAAATTCAATTAAGCAAACAAGCTGTAATTAGAATTATCTTTAACAAAAAATGTAATAAAACGAAGTGAATGTGGCAGACATCAACTTTTAGGTTTCAGCATCCCCCCAAATGGCGTATAACAGCCAGACTAAATGAGTTACTAATTGAGATAAATACAACGGAAACACATTAAGTAAACGAAAAGTGTAGCAAAACACGAACGGAGGTGTCTGAAAGAAGAATTTAATATCTAAATATATATATATAACAAAAATTTGTTCATTAATGGCTGTAAGTTTTTCAAGTTTTCCAATGATTTAAGATTTTCTTATAGTGTGTTTGAAAGTAAAGTAAAAATAAAAGTTCTCTACATTTGGTCAAAATATGCCACTAAAAATTTCTAACAATAACTATAATTTTAGAAGTTTTTCGAGTATGCAGGTTCATCTGTTCGTTTACATATATTATATGGTTAAGTATCTTAAATCAAAATTTCACGAGAATATTTGAATTACATATAATTAAAATGCTTATATTAGTATTAGACTTAATGGAATAAAATTAAAATAAGAAAAATATGAAATTTTTTTACTATTTATTATGTTTGTAACGATATGTACCTATACTATTCGTATGTGCGTATACGTAATACTAAAAAATCAAATATATTTATTTTTACATAGTAAAGATGTGTGTTTAAATATTGTTTTATTCACAACTCTGATGAAATAAAATGTTAGGATATAATACAGGGTTTAAACTTTAAAGTTAACACAAATTATATAAAATATTTAAAACTTAATTAAAATTTCTTGTTTTAGGCAAAAAAAACGAATGGAATTTGATTTGTATGTACATACTTCTTTAGCATAGTACATGTACTTAAATTATTTCTTATATATGTGTGTTTTTTTTTGTTATTTATAAATACAGAATAAAAAATTCAAAAATCAAAAGCCATTATAATTTTCAAAAAGACTGAGCAGTGTTGAATCCAAATCCAGATATCGTATCATAAAGACTAAAATATGTAATATATGTTAAAATACCTCAAAGAAGAAACTTGATATAGTAGAGGTAAAACATATATTTATTGAACTCTTATAAATAAAGATATGTTCGTGATGTTAGAACATCTCAAAAAATTGGTTAAAAATTAATATATTTTATTCAAATTGTATTTAATTTAGTAAATTCACACTAATTTAGTTTAGTCGATTAATCCATAAATTAAAATGTTTTGTCATTTTACTTATGTAAATAAATAAACGATGAAAAAAGGTTATTTCTATTTTACTAATTGACATTGTCAACTTGTCATTTCTCTGCATATTTTTTGTTTAGTTTTAATGCTGGTTTTAATTAAATATTGCGTTGTGTGTTGATGCGAGTGGAGGGTGGAGGCTGGCAGCTTCTTCATTTTAATTAAATCATCAAAAATCAATTTTGTAATTTCCATTCATGGCGCGCCATAATGAAAATAAACATCATAAAAACTCAAATAAAGCCACACACACACAATATGTATTTGTATAACGAACTCGATAGAACAAAAGCAAAAACGCCCCCAACGTAACCCCAACTTTTTTAATTGCCACCCATCAGAGGTGAAAAAAGCTCTATTGAAAGCTTTCATGTTTTCATGTCAGAGTTGTAGTTCAAATTGTACAAAAAAATGAGATACAACTTACTCCGCAATTTGTTTTACTTTGTGTTGTTTCATCCCCATTCATCCCATATGAAATAAATTCCCCATTTTTTTACCTGCCTCCCACAATCACACTCAGAGAAAAACTTAACATTCGTTAGTGCCATCAACCACTTTTCATGTTTAATCTCTTTTAAAAGACTTTATTGTTTGTCCCCCAATACTGCCACATTCTGACAGCATTCGTAGTCAACAAAATGTTACGAGTATATTAACTGAACCCGTACCGTTGGAAAATATTCAATGGAGTTGTTGAGGTGTGTGGGTCAGAACTTTTGGGATGGAGAACAGGGTTTTATAAAAGAATAGTTAATGTTGAGTTTAACCTGAAAGCATCACCATGATGGCAATTTTATTGGAAAACTTTGTTCTGTTTAACATCTCCTTCTTCAACTAGTAGCAAGAACTCACATACACGCACCATTACATATAGAACATCCATTTCGAAACAACACGCGACTTCTGAACTCAGTTAAAAAAGTACAAAGATAGAAAACGTTTTCTCTACATCATCAATATTTAGCAGTTGTGTATGTATGCAATCATGAATTAGTCCTTCGTCCTTCGTTTCTTGCATGGTATCTTCATATTTGTTAAAAATGTTTAGTCCACCCAAAAAATCAAATGACAAACAACAGCAGCAAAGTGAAAACCAAAAGTTTACAGTACGCACTCTCTATGCTTTCAAACCACCACATCTGGAATAATACATACTGATTAAAATTAAAGTCGGAGAGAAAAAAATTGCCACCAAATTACTTTCGAGTATGTTTCTGACAGTTTGCAAATTGGAAAATTGACTTTTAACTTGAATACACCAGTTAGTGTATATGCATGTGTGAGTGTAAAAGTTTGTTATATAAACATATATATTTATGTACATATTCATACATACATTTGTATATATGTAGACATGAATATGCATGTATGTACATATGTATATGTAATATAAACTATTTCAATGTTGTAAAAAATAATAATATGGTCAAAGCAAGTTGATTAGAAGAATTTGAAAGAACATTTATTCTTATTAGGCTATAAGTAAGGATGTGGTGCTAAATTTGACATTGTTTTAAATTTTTGTTTGAAAACTCGTATAAAATATCTAGTTTTTTAAACAGAGTAATATTTTACAAATACATACATTAATGATTTATTTCTCATTAAAAAAAAGTTACAAAAATATAATATTTAATACAAAATTTTGTTAAAAAGAGAGAAAAAAGAGCCACTTCCGTAGTTAAAGGTCATTAAAGCGAGGATATTAAATGAAAAAATAATATTAAATAATAATATTAAACATTCTTTACGTTTTAAAGAATGTTTTGTCATTCCATTTGTAACACATCGAAATGCTGATCAAAGACCCAAAATAGTATACATATCCTGGGAATGGAAAAAGCTGTAGAATTGATAGAGAATATTATGTAAATATATCTTATAGGTTTGCTTCTTATTGAAAATGGCCAATATCGAAAATTAATCTCTCTTTCAATTTTTTAAGGAACGGTCCATTGTTAGCCTTTCCCCCCATGACTGGTTTAAAATACGACGAAATTTGACACAAACAAAATTTTTATAAACCAAAAGCGAGCTAAAAATTTCCATGGGAATTATTCCAAAATTAACCAAAGGACCCATTTATAAAATGACGTTATCGCTCATTACTCATAAAAATAAAATTTAATATAAGTTTAATAGTAATGAATTAAAAATTTCCATTTCTATTTCAAATAATGTAGGAACATCTTCAAACATGTATTGCGTATGAATATGTGAACACGTTTTTAAACTCGTATTACACTCATTGCACACACTTCACTATTATAAGGACGACAGCTTAACTTGACGAGTCATATGAAACATTTGAGAATATTACATATTCGAGAAATAGTATTTAGTTTATATTTATACATACATATCCAATTAATATTTATTATTAATATATCTTAATATTATGTATTTTAATATTGTAAAAATTTATGAACTGTGCTTTTAGTTCAACGTAAACGCATACAAATTTAATGTATATGTACATACATGCATACACAAAAACATTTGTATATACGTTTTTTACAAAGAACAATATATAAACAAAATATTCCTTTAAACCATACGAACATAAAGCCTACATGACGTAATTCGAAGCCATTATTTAGATGAAGACGGCATTTCAAAAACAATTGTCAGTTGATGCCGCAAAAAATTTAGAACTTTGAAAAGTTGTCGGTAACTGAAAGGACATGCTCGTAGATTTTATAAGTTTCAATGGTTTCGTATTGCATTTTAATTAATTGAGACACTTTACTAAGAATGAATGAATAAACAAAAAATAACAATGATTACGGATCAAAAACCGATGAATTAAAAGCCGAAACAATTATAACCATTAAAGGCGGCATTATTTTTAATTCAATTATGAAAATGATTAAAAAGTGTCTTAATAAAAATTATATTAAATATTCGTCCTATAGATTTGTGAATATATTTATTTAATTACGACTCTGCTAATAACATTATCCAAGCATTCAAACTAAAACATTTTAAGTCAAAAAGATAAGTGTAAGGTCTTATTAAAGTTTATTTTAAAACGTTTAATCAAATTGTTTATGATTTATTGTGGGAATTTTATAATGAAAATGTGCGTAATAAACCTAAAATAAACGATTAATATCATTATGAATAGATCTTACAATGTTGGCAGCAAAATGTTCACAAAACGTCTAACAAACATGTCAATTTACATTTTTTGTTTAGCAACATTGTCAGAAATGCTTTTTTTTGACAAAACTACAAAACTAAAATTTTATTTTCACATGATTGTAAGATATTTCCTTAGCATTTTCTGCCAACGCTGTAAGATGTAACAACCGTGTATCACATCTCTGATGAGTGTAAGGTGATGAGTCTTTGTATTTGTAATTTGTTTATGATAATGTAGTTTAAAATCTTAAATTAACTTAAAAAACAATATTTTCTCAGCTATAAAATAAATAGATGTATGTACGTAGGTAATTGTTTATATGTCATGTAAAATTATTAGTCTGTCATTGTATTATAAGTGAAAGTTTGACACTAATACTAAACTAATCACATGCCTGTGTAAATAAAACACGTGCTTGTTTTTCGTTTCCTTGAATCTGTTACCAGTTCAGTTCATTCAAACATAAACACACACTTGCCTTAGTAATAACGGTTTTTATTTCAACGTCAAAAATCATAATGTAATGTAATACTGAACATGTGACCGACCTTTTACTAAATCAAAAGTACATAGCAGTCAAACACAAACAAACTCTGCTACTTGTATCCTACAGCAAACATGTATTTAAAATTTTAGTTTTTGTCAAAAGAATCTGTGAAAAAGTTCACAACCACTTTTTGTCAAAATGTCACATCAACAAAAACAGGAGCAAGCATAAAATCATCAAGACAGTGTATTAAAATGTATTTACTTTAGAGTCACGTGTCTCCATGTATTTAATTAGCTGCTAAACCAAGAGTCCTTTAATAAAACTCCTTTGCAATAAAGCAGGCGTTTTATTTCTATTTCCATTCAATCTTGTGTGAAGAGATGTGGAACAAGGGGCGTTTAGATGTTGTCGTTGGTTCTATTGACAGTTTTGTTTGTAACAAAAGTTGTTTATGCGTATTTAATAAGCAGTTAAATTGTAATATTTTCTCTTTTTTGTTTCTATTACTTACTCGTACTCTTACCTCGTACCTTACATATAAACATACAAAAACACTTACATATTGAAAAGAACAAAGAACATAAAAGTAACCATTATTTTGTTTTTTGTTTGGATTTTATTTTACTTTTAACAAATAAGCCAAAATGTAAATATTGCCCTTGGGGGTCCAAAAACAATTTTATGATTTGGATGTGTTTGTGAAAAAAGTTTTAAAAGAAAAAAAAAAAAAAAACCAAACCTTGAAGTTACTTTTAGTGACACAAGATCGAAACAGTAAATGAAAATAAATTTTATATATTCAAGTTTGACAACCAGTACCAATTAAGTGGGTTTTGATTCGGATATTGACACAAGGCATGCAAATATATTTGAGAACTTATAAAATCGTTATCTGAAAGTCCAATATGTCATCATAAAATAAGAGTTTAACCTCCGTCATATTTTAAACTTTGATTCTCTTCAACTGCAATAAATCGTAATATTTCTTAATAACTAATATAGAGTAAACTAAAGGGATGAATATAAACAAATATAAATGTATAGTCGGGCGTTGCCGACCATTTGATACCCTACACCAGTCTGTATGTTATAAATAGGGATTATTTAAAAAAATAAAACATTTGATTTGTTTTTTAACTTTATTTAGGAAAATTTTTATTTTTTTTGTTGCAAAAAAAGAGATTTTTTACAAGAGGGTTCAAAGGGGAGTGGAAAAAATCGCCCTATCCTTATCAATGTTGGTAGGCGAAGTTATGTCTACTTCAAAGTCATTTATATAGAATTTAAGAGTGTTATTGGTTTTTGTAAGTGAATTTTGAGTTTTAAGTCATTTTTTGAAGGGGAGTTTGTATGGGGGCTAGGGTTAAATAAATCCCGATCATTACAAAAATCGGCAGTGTCATTTAAAGTTCTATAAAACTAAGTTTTGTCGACTTTTGTTGACATAATAGATCAATGAAATTAATTATAAGCCCAAAGGCCCTATTTGGGGGTACGGTTGTATGGGGGCTTGTCGAAATAATGTGCCGATTTTTACCATTCGTCTTTGGGCCAAAAGAAGAGTGTGTAAAAATTGCGGCCTGTACCTTGCGCACAAGGTTTACATGGACAGCCAGCCAGAACGAACGGACATAGCTTAATCGACTCAGAAAATGATTCTAAGCCGATTGGTATACTTTAAGGTGGGTATATTTTTGTAAGTTACAAACATCAGCACAAACCCAATATAGACTCCCCACTAAAGTGGTGTAGGCTATAAAAAGCGTTTGTAGTCGGTACTGCAAATTGATATACGGCGCCTAAAATTATAATAAAATTACATTGTTTTCCAAACACAATCATGCTTGTTATTGAATAGAATAAAAAGATTTTAAATGCTGTCACGCTGTTTTAATTTTAACAAAAAAAAAAAAAAAATATATATATATATATATATATATAATATAATATATATATATATATTATATATATATATATATATATATATATATATATATATATAAATATATATATATATATATATATATATATATATATATATATATATATATATAATATATATATATGTATGAAATAGATGTCCTGTAGTCATAATTAAACATATACCATAAAAATGAGTTAATAAATAAGCACATAATGCACTTCCCTGTAATTACAAATGATTCGTAAGTAGAGAAATGATACTTTTATGAAATAAATAATTGTGTGCTTTGGATTATTCTCATACGTACATAAATAAACATGCTTTCTGCCAGTGTTTATAATTTACTTTATTTAAGTTTAATTCAATTTTATTTAAACAAAGAAATTTTAAAAATCTGACAGAAATTATGACATGTTTTATTTTTGTGATTTTTTTTCGTTTTATTTTGAATTTGAAGGTTAATTTTTAGTTCCGCCTTTGTTAAGGTTTGTAGTTTTACAAGTTTTATTGTTCATGTCTTTTGGCATCCTGTTTGTTTGTTTGTTTGTCTGTTGTGTGGTTATATAGTTATATACTCATCAGACAAAAGCCAAGGTAAAAGGAAATATTTTAATTAGTTAAAATGCCGACAATGATATTGATTTTCAAAAATGATAATCCTGTTCATACCCACAATACATTAACACAAAGGGCTTTTTATTTTAAATTTGAATGTCCATAAAATAACTGTTAGCAAGTTCTGTTATATGATTAATTTTTAGTTTTTAATTATTAAATGACAACTTCATCAAAATGCTATATTAATACTACTACGAAATAAGAATATAAAATTAATAAACACTTATTTTTAATATCACTGAAAAGATTTAAGAATTACCGTTATCCAGTGCAAAAAATTAATATTAAAATTGTAATTTGCTTTGTTTACATTCTTAACAATATGAAATATTTTTCACAAGATAGGTATTTCTATAAAAGTTTTTATATTTTATATACTTAATATTTATTATGTAGTCGAAGTCAATAAATTTTCCTTAAACAAATTGTTGTGGGTTCACCGTTTTTTGTTGTTCAGTGTGTTCACAATTTAGAGGGTGTAGAACAATTAACACATTATTAGCCTCCTTCTTTACTTACATTATTTGCCAAAGGGATTTATGAGTAAAAGTCAAAACACTTGAACCGAAAAGCAAAACTAAAACAAGAAAAAAGTAAATGCGTGCATGTAAAAAATGCTAACAAAAGGTATGAGGATTTGGTTTTTTCTCTTTCTGGTATAATTTTTTGTTGAAAGGTTGTCAGGGTAATTATGCAATAATTTATGTGGTTTTTTGTTTTTAAATAAAACTATAACATACAGAAGTATTCAACAAGGTACGAGTTAAGCAATTCATGTGAGGGTGTTTAAAGAAAAAATACTTTTTGATATAAACATCTGCTCATAAAAGTCGAAAAAATTTCAAATAAATGTCATGTCATATATTACGTCAAGTAAACAGGGAACAACACATAGTTAAAATAAAATAATTATAAATCTCTGTAATTTATGTATTGTTACATAATGTCTTAAATATATTCTAAATATAAATATTGCATATTAATGATAAATATCAAACTTAATATGTATAAGCACATTGCTAAATAAGAATACCCATCGACATATCAGAATGTTATATGAAAGAATTATGGGACATTTTTTATACTTACATATGAAGATAATTGTGTTTAACTAAAAATCTTTTTTTCAATAAAAATTTGTTTCAAATTACATAATTACATTACTGAAAGAAACCTTTTTACCCCGCCTCAGCTATTAGAAAACAATTTCATACTCATTTAAACACTAAAATGTAAGAACTGGAGAGTATAACACCCCTTCTTTGAATTATTTACTCAAAATGCTTATAAACCACTTGACATCTGACATTAAAAGTTTTTCTTGTTCAAGTTGCTTTTTCGTTTATTATGTTCAGACTTCTCTGAAAGGGACATGAGTTAAAAAAATCAAGTCAAATACTATTATAATAATGCAATTTACTTAGAAAAAATTGTAAATAATAAATAAATAAAATTATGTTTTATTTGTTGCCAAACAAAACATTTTTTGACTTATGGCACACTTCATACACTTGATTTCGAAAAAAACTGTCATAAGCTGGCCCTTGTTTAGGTTGATTATAAATAAATTGCATGAAATATAATTTCATATTTACTTTACCACCCTAATGTTGATACATAATCATTCATAATTTCATAATGTTACAAAAAAACAACTCTGTACTTACAACGAGCAACACCAAGGCATTGGTGTGTTCTTGTGTATTTGTTGCCGGTAGAATGTTTTTGAACAGATGTGCAACTCATTATAAAGCATTTAAGCGTTTAAATTGAATCATAAATGGAAAATATTACAATCATATTGATGATAATGTACGTATGAGTGGATTTGAGGGAAACGATTTGCCACCACCAACATAACCCTCGTTGTTAAGTTTCGTAAATTTTATCACTGTTTGTTTTTTTAATAATTGACACTTTAAGGATTTGTGTTGAGTAGAATATAAAACTTTGCACTAAGTTCACTAACTTTATAAATTAATATATATACATACATACAACTTCATTTAAAAATAGTTTTGCTTATTCTATGCTTTAAATCTTGGAACCAATTGCTAAATCTTACTGTAGGCCTGACTAAAATATTTTAAACTCTATAAATGTCGCTCTTGGGAGTATAAACGTAATTCATTTTATATAGAATATTATATAAAAGTATTTTTACGTTCCTGCCGTAATGATTTAAATTTCATAGTTTTTATTCCGATCGATTTTGATTAAACTTCTTGAAAATCCGGGATATGAATTTTGGCCTATCTCCACATGATAGCCAATATTGTGTTATTTACAAAAACACTATTCTTCTTTTGTTTTAAATGTTTTTGAAAATCAACAAAAAATATATATAATTACTTATTTTTTTATAGAAATTGCAAAAAATATTAATTTTTATCTAAGATTAAATTTAGGTTTAGAATTTCGTTCAATTATTACACATATCGCTAACTAATTGCTACTTATTTTTTAAATACGTATAGAAAAAAATGAAGAAATCTAGATTTTTAATTTTAATGCAAGTTGGCTTAAACTATTACAACAACAATTGAAAAAATGAAATAATTTTCATAATTGTATGGGTCTATTTTATTTCATATTACATTTATATAATTTCATGTACATATATATGTATATAATTTCCCAATTTCAGTTTATTGGATTTTAAACTTAGTTTTTGTAATACGTTTTAATTTGAATCGGTTTATTTATTACTTCTTTGTCTCTCAATCAATTTAATTTGTTAATAAATTTTACTATTAAAATTAAAATAATAATTTTCTTACACAGTTATAAAATTGTATTACCTTATATTGAATTATGCACTTAACAAAATTGATAAAAATTATTCGTTGGTTATAAAAAAACAACAGAAAAAAGTCCAAGCTTATTAGAATGTTCTCTGGAGAACATAATGGTCATGTATTTTCGAAACTTGTTTTTACAGGTATTTTCACAATTTTCTATCCTAGAAATGTTTTGTTGTTCAATGAATCCCTAGGGATGCTAATTTGGTTTCGAAATATTTACTTACAAAAATAACATATTGTCATCAATTTTCCATGAGGGGAAAAATAAATCATAATAAATTGGTCACTTGGGCAATTAGTTGAATTCAAAACAATTTTATTAAGTAGATGAAAATTTTAGCAAATAAGTTTAGGGAATTCCAATGAAAAAGGAAATGATTGACAGATAATGAAATTTTGATAACATGATGACATAAAATTTGTAATTCGATGGTTATATTTTTACAATATATGAAGTCAATAATAAAGGATTACATTGTATTGATATGTGTCATGTTTATATGGGAAATAATTTATATTTTCTTAATTTAGAGCACGTGTCTTATAACGTTATTTCTTTATATCTCCTAGTTATTCCCTAATATATAAATAAATAATATACTAAAGTTGCTTTATAATAGAAAATATGTCCTTAGTTCTTTCTTAAAGCCGCCACTCAGTAGCATACAATAAATGGTACATTTAAAATATCCGTTAAGTTCTCTACCGTTAGTAAAATAATAAAAATTAGCTTTATCGTTACTTTTTCGCCGTATCGAAACGGTTCCAATGTAAAAATGTATGTTTTTCTCACAGTTTTAAGAAGTTTTCTGTTAACTTTTTTGTTTTTAGTAGAATTTATTAAATTTTTTATTAGAAACACAATATTAATTTTGATTAAGTGCTAATTAATCACTTCCCCGTATAAATACACATTTATGTTAATTTTCGTCATGTTTTCTGTCATAACTTTTCGCTTCGTTTGCTCGTTGTTACGTTCAGATTATAATTGTTTGGTACGCATAATTATGCCTTTAGGAATTAATATTTTTTTTTTTTTTGTTTAGATGTATGTTTTAGTTAGTAAAATTAGAAGTTTTAAACACGCAATTTTCAATTAAGTTATCAAACCAAAAATGTCAAAATTCAAAGAAACAACAAATTAATAATGGCACGATTCGCTTCATGTAATTTAAATACTTGTAGGGTGACTTTTAGTTCCTTTACGTATTACATATTTAATCTGATTTTTGGGTAATTTTTATAGATATCATCTATAAAAATTACCCACTCCGTTTGTAACGCACCGAAACGCATCATAGATCCACAAAAGTATATATGTATGTTCTGAGTCCTTGTACAATTTTAAGACGATCTGTTTTAAAAATGCGAGTTTTGTGATGAAATTTGACATAAATAAGTGTTATGTGAGCCAAATGACTGTAACGCCCATTGCTGACTTAAAATTATGATAAACGTAAGTTTCTTATGAGCAAATATCTACACACAGAAAACAGATCGATGGGAAATCGGTTACCATGATAAATATTTAGTTAAACTAATTAAAATTGTATCGCTGTTATTGAAAAACTGTATACTTAACTGATTTTCTATATTCAGTATTAAAAAACAATAATACTAATCGAATTGTGGTTTTAACAATTTCTAAATCAATAATTTGAACTGAATTGTATCGGTTATTAAATTCATTTGGCAATTCAGTAAATGCAGCCGACTTTTATTTAGGATTAAAACGTAAGAACATCAAATATTAGTCGCTACAACCGAAAAACAGTCGCTACAACCGAAAAACAGTAGAAAATATTGAGCACTGCAACCAATTATCAATTGAAGTAATTACTTAAAATTTAATTACGGTTAAAGGAACCAAATTCGATGTTCACAACCGATTAATTGGTAATTTTAGTTGACGTATACAAAAATAAATAAAATAAAACGAATTTATAATATAAAAAAACCTAATTACATTTGAGGATAAATTAATGCAGAAATTTGGATAAAAAAGGTAATGTTTGGTGTATTTTATATCTTATAATCTATTTTGTGTTATCTTTCTATAATTTTTAATAATTTTACAGCAGCGGAAAGGCGTGGAAAGATAGTGTTCCTTTGAAAATGTTGAGCAGAATCAAGAGCAAAATCCCTGTTTATTACCATGAAAATCTCAAAGCAAAAGGGGAGAACTTATTTTATATTTATACGTTTTGTAAGTTTATACATATTTATATTTTATTGTAAATACTTTACACAAAATAAATATATTTTCAAATACACATAATCCACAAATTGTTTTTCTATAAATAATATTTCAGTTGCTAATACCAATAATTTCAATCCAGATTACCGAATAATAATTAAAAATTTTTGTGTACAAGATATATTCAGTAATACTAAACGAATTATACAATAATTACAATCGAATTTTGGGATAGTTGTTAGAACCGACTGAATTCGATTGGAAACAAATTCGGTTATCACAACGAATCTGTTTTCTCTGTGTATCTACTGAGTTTTATGAGAGTGGTGCAATAATTTCCTCGAACCCATATATAAGGTCCCCATTAGAAAATGACTTTGACGCTCACTACTGGCTTCAAAATACGAATATAGAGCTGAAATTCAACACAAGTAAGTTACTTATGAGCAAAAGTCTATCTACAGAATTTTTTGAAATTCGATCCATAATTAACCCTATCCCCCTCAGAAATTGACTTAAAAGCTCATTACAATACGGGTATAGCTATGAAGTTCGATATACAGAAATATGTTTTTGATGGTGGTATATAAGATTCGGCGTAGTCGAATATAACACTCTTACTTGTTTATCTTTTTATTGTTTTTTTTTCACATTAATTAACACCACATAATACTTTAAGCCCCGTTAACTCCACCTCTGGTTATCGTTAAACCGAAAGTTATTCTGCCGATTAAAATATTTTTTGTATAAAAACTGTTAATTTAACCTTAAGATAAAGAATAACTAGACATTGTATTATTGGGTGTAAGCAACATAAGTTAATGGAATGCATAAAATCTTTTCTATATTTTATTCAGTTGTAATCAAGAAATAATATTCGATACATTTTCAGCTTACAAAAATGTTATTAGAATGACTTGTGAATATTTTATTCGGATGATCAATCAAGAATTTGTTTATATAATTTTTTAATAGAATTCATAATTTATTTCACTTTTTTGTTTTAGTTTATAATGAAAATTGGTTTGTTTCATTTTTTTAAGTTGGAGTAATAAGGAAATTTATCCCTATTATCATTACTTTCCCATCCCTAAAGAACCAACTTTTTGACTTATTTCATTTATATTGAATGGGTATATACTTATATTTAATAGCACACTTTTAAAATTTTTATAATTTTTGTTAAACGGTAGATTTAACAAGTTTCTTTTATGCACAGTTAAACTGTAAAACTGGTTTTATAGAAACTAACAATTAGATAGAAACAGAAGACAGATAGTATTCATAAGGACTTAACATATTAATACTTTTGGAAATTTTCGATACATACAGAGAATATACAAATCAAAATATTCTTATAAATTTAACAGAACAGCATTTTAAAAGTTGTTATAATTAAACTTCCAAATACAATTGAAATAAAATAGATCATATATACAATTAACTGCCGAATAATAGATTAAATCGCATTGAATAAAGTTCTGATTAAATACAATTAAACTGTCAAATAATAATTTACGATAATATTAACTAAGTTAATAATATGGCAGACTTCATACATATATACATATGTAAATGTATTTATTTATGTGTTTGTGGATATTTATGTAAATTTAAATGTAGTAGTGTATTCAAAAAATTATTATTTAAACATAAAATAACAAATAATGTTTATAAATTTATTGAAAATAGTCGTGAACTCATTTGAATAGACAAAAAAGAAAAAAAAAAAAAAAACTAACAAATAAAATAGATTTTTATTAGTTGGCAATACAATATATTTGAATTGAAATTTGTATTCCTATTTTATTTATTTGTTTGTTTTTTACTTCATTCTGTCTGTCTGTCAATTGTTTTAGTTAAGAAACCCTTATGTATAAATGTTTAATATGTATATTAAGACAAATGCATATGTACATAGATAATATACATAAATGACAATGTATATATGTATACATACATGTGTGTACAAACTCACATGCTAAATTGAATCCTATTTACGACCATATTTGCTCTATATGTGGCACATATACCCACTTAGATGGCGTGTCAAAGACACCTTAATTCATTTTTATTTAGTTGTTGTTGATTTAACATCCACCTGCTCATTTGAATTTATTTATTTAATTTTTTTTCATTTGTTTATTTGTTTTTATTACAATTTATATTACTTAGATTGTTACAATACGAATAACTAGTAAAGATTTCTCAAATTATATATTTTTTGTTTTTTATCGAAATTCAATACAAATTATTTATAAATGCACATACACACATATTTGTGAAAAAATATTTTAAGTAATTTTTTTTATTGATAATATACTTTACTTTTTTAACAATTACTTAAACTTTGACAGTTTTATTTGAATATTGATACACGTAGTAAGTCTGTGATTATACCAGTACTTAGTTTTTATACCCTACATTTTTTTAACTGTTCGAGGTTTTAATTTGTAAAATTGTATAATTTAAAACTATTTGGTAATATTACTATACTCGTATTTTAAAGCCAGTAATGAGCGTTTTCTGAAAGCTACTCTATATATTAATTTATGGAGCGATCCCCAGAAAATTTGGCAAACAGATTTTGGATCAACTTGAATTTCATCACTATACTCTTATTTTTAAAGCTGTTTTTCGGGGGCCACTTGTACAGGGACATGTGAAAACGTTGACCTATTTCAATATCAAACAAACCTTGCCTATAAGGATCCACAAAATATATATCTTTTAGATCAAATTCAACACAAATTGGCTCATATATAGAAAATCACAATATGTTATTTTATCAATATCAATCTTTAATTGGACATTCGATAACAAAGTCGGGCATTATACAGTCAGGCTCGACCAACTTCACTTTCTAATTTGTTTTACATAAACTGTAGAATAAAAAAAATCATTACTAAATCCTGTTGTTTGAAATTATTTAATCCTTTTTCCACATTATAACTCAATCTTTAGAGTGGCACTTAAATTCGTAGAATGGAATCAAAAGAATCAATCAATCAATCAAAATTTGTTAAACTTAATCAATTTCTATTAGACAGTTTTCTGTTGTATGTGAATTAAATGAATTTCTTTTCTATTTGATTTACTCTACAATTTACTCTGCTTTTATACTAAATTACATTTTAATTAACCCTTCTTGTGGCAGCAACAATAACAAGAACTACAACAATATACAAACACAACGATTATTTATAACAAGCATAAATAAACATATATACGTACAAAGCTAAATAAAACTCCCTTTTAACCATAAACACATTCTAGTAGACGTACATACATACATACATCTTCATCCAGAAACACTTCGACTCCATCCACACTCTACTAGCTTTTATTTTTCATTCTTTATACACATTGTAAATTGTAATTTTCTTCAATGATTGTGCTTAATCCAGCGTATGATTAGGTGTTTTCAAACACTTTACAGATGCTGCTACATGCCACTTCAGTTTATGCCATGAACGACCAGAGAACAACAACAAAAAGTCTTCCAACATTAAATCTAGTTTTTTCTTCCATTCCCATTCAGTCCATATAAAAACTACACCAAATACAATAGACAACTAATAGTATATGAAATACAAAAATCATTATTTTGCTACCCCTTAGTTTTGCAGATTTTTCCTTAATGTCATCATCCGCTGTCTCTTCTGTGATGATTCTTCTATAAACAATTGCTCTTTTTTAACCCTTATGCGAATATTTGTCTCTTTCTCTCTATCTCTTCTACGTATCCTTTTGCTCTCCTTCACCGATTTTGTTGTGTTTTAGTTTAAGTCTTTTAATCTCAATAAAATAATTGTCATTTATTACCACAACGTTGCCATTTTCAGTTGCAGCAAACATATGTTTCCTTTCTCATCATAAAAGTTTGCTCGTTACTTATTTGTGGCTAAACTGCAAACCAAAAAAAAAAAAAAAAAACAGTAAAACAACACAATCTTTTTATTTCTTTCAGTTATTTTTTCGGTTGGCATGTAATTTGCCAAGTGTCAAATGTTGTATTATGATAATCTAGCGCATAATTTCAAGATTAATGTTATCATTATTGTTGTTATTATTATTTTATTATCACAACTGTTATTGTTGTAGCGACATTTCGATTATAAGGGGAACAAACAATTCTATTAATGGTTGATATGGTATATTAAATGTTTTTCTTTTATTTTAATTTGGATTTATGTATTCTATTATTAACACTTCTGAGATCATAGGTGCAAATCTTTATTGTACCGAATTTTAATAATATAAGTGGTGACAAAATAATAGTCCATCGATGTTAATGAAATATATGTATTTGTTATATATTTATTGTAATGACATACACAATTTATTTTCTGGATTTCATTAGTGTCTAAAATTAAAAATTTCTTCATAAATATCTTTTAGAGAAATCGAAAAATGTTTTGTACCAACTTTATTGGAAAGGTTATTTTCTCTAGAAGATAACTTATTTTTGAAAAAGTTCAAAAATACAATTTAAATGTAATTAATTTTAATAAAAATTTTTATTTAATTTTTTTCAATAATTTTTAAATTTGTACACTTTTCAGTTTAGTTTAGGAATCCAATCTGCAAAATAAGGAAAATCTATACTTTTCAGTATCTCAAAAGTATATGTACATATGTGTGTATACTAAAAATACAAATTTATAGCAGTTAATCTCGTGTCATAGAATCAGTGTTGTCTTGCCTAAAGTTCATTTTAGTAATATTCTCCCAATTAATCATGATTTCAATGAACAACAAAATTTTTATTGCTAACTAATTTCCTCTAAGTAATAATGAATAAAAACCAATCAGAACTTTTTAAACAAACATTTAACAAATCTATTGAATCGATTACAAAACACCAGATACAAAATAATGTAATAAAGTTATAACTTCAAAGAATAATAATATAAAACTATTTGAAAGTTTTAGTGAAGTTAACCACAGACACAGAGGCAAATATTTCCCACTTTCTTCGCACCAAAAATATTTCGAAATAATTTGAATTTAGCGTCAATTTGACAAAGTGACATTTAAGGGCTGTACCATAATAATGCTAAAAAAAATCTTTGATAAGGTAAATTTATGCAAAACAAAACAAGAAGGCAACAAAAACTCGAAATCAAATTCAAATTTATATTTTTATTATAAATATTTTGTGCATGTTTAGACTCTATATGCGATTAAGAGCAGGTGGGTGGTGGTGGTTCATCATTCTAATCAAATTTTGACTGCTATATGTATGTATATTGTACATACATATCCAATCATACATATGTATATTTTCGGTATTTTTTTCCTTATAAAATTTGACAATATTCACACAAAATATTTGCAGACAACGATGTTTGTGTGTGTTTTTTTTTATAGCGTTGTGGTATTTTATTTACCCTTTTATTGTATTACATTGTCATTGGAAATTGTGTGGTGGATTGAACCGTTTGTAAAGTGACTAAAACAAACTACAATTTATCAAAACTTTGTTTAAAAATTTTCTTCAGTTAAGATTAAATATCGTTTAAAGTATTAAAGTAGTTTTTTAAAAATGTTTAAATTTTTAATATCTTAAAATTATATTTGATTTTCAACTTTAAAAATCTATTACTTTTTATAACATTTTACAAATTTCCAAAACTAAAAATGTATTTATTTTATATTTACTACTATTCATTAGTTTCTTTTTAATTAAACTTTAGTTAAAAAAGTGTATTGTGAAAACAACCCTGAATATAATTTGCCTTAGACTTGTTATGATTGTATTGTTAAAATTTTTTCGACTGTTACTTTGGCATGATAATGTTTAGTCAATAAAATGATTTGTCAAATCACGAAATTTGATAGTATTTATTGATGTTAAAACCGCGAAAGTAAATTTTTGTCTATTTGATTTTATTTTTACTATACTGTTACTTTTATACTCGAAGAACTTAAGATACAATAAAAATAAATCACTTGATATTTGTGAAAGGTATGTGACAATTTAAATAATCGAATTTAAAGATTTTTTAACACAACAGCATTAAGGATATACGTTCGACTATCGACTATTTTCGAATAAACTATTAAGCACCCGCTTTTTTTGTGATAAAAAGGTTAACGTTCCAAAAATAATAAAAAATATTCGTAGTTAATATCCATTTTTATTTACCATAAACTATGTTTTTCTTTAAATTGAGACGTAAATTGTTTTTCTTCTAGAAAAAGTTTTTATGTTTTTTAAAAGTTAGAATAACTTTTTGCGTAAAAATGTTGAAAGGGGATATGAAAAGATATGACGACAATATTTTATTTATAAATCTACTAAATTTGATTTAATTTTTAAACAGAAAATTAACGGAACTTTTTGTTTTTCCAATGTTTTGAATTGTGTCTGATATTTACCATACCTTCTAGAATTACTTCATGTATACAAGTATATAATTTTAATTATTTATATGTTTGTATGTAGATAAGTGTGTGTATTATTTTGTATCTATGTAAAAATTTATTTGTTACGTTTATTCAACACCTAATTTAACTTGATTGAACTTAATTTCATTGTGAAAATAAATTGTTAACGGAAATTATTTAATTTCCGTTGTTTTGAATTTGAAACCGTTGTATTTTATTTACACTTTTTATTTTGCTTGCGCCCACTAAATTGTTACGGTTTGCGTATGTATGACTTTGAAAAGAATTTTTGCTTAACTCACCTGTACTCTAACTTCAGGTAAATTAACCTTCATGGCCAACTCTTCACGAGAATACACATCGGGATAGTGCGATTTTTCAAAGGCCCTTTCTAATTCATGCAATTGATATGTTGTAAATGTTGTACGATTGCGTCGATGTTTCTTTTTTGAACAATTGTCATCTTGTCCTATAACGAAATAAAAAAGGGTTGTTTTTCGACATGAATGGTATTTTAACTAGATCGTTTTCGAATATTCTTACCTTCGTCATCACTGCCGGAAGTAATTTTTTCACCCTGTTCACTGGAATTTGTTTGATTAAGATCTTCACTTGATGCACAACTTCCATTTATAACACTATCGTTGTCGTTAAGTCGATCCTGTTGATCCACGGCTGGACCCCCACTGCCTCCCACACTTATGTGGTGTAATCTGTTATAATCGTCCAAGTGCTTTTGTTGCTGTTGTTGTTGAGATTGACCGCTAAGATGGTGTTCAATAGTTGAATTCCCATTAAGAGACATAAAATTTTGTTTCTGCATGTCTTCCAACGATCGTGGTCTCACTCCTCCTTCAAATTGATTCTTCAGCAAATAATTATCCCCGGCACCACCGTTGCTATTCATTATATTTTTGCTTAGGCACTCGCTATTTCTATCGTCATTTGTATTGATGTTGTTGATTGCATTTAAGTCATCACAGTAAGGAGAAGAATTTGAAGTTAACTTTCGTTTAAGTCCAGTGCCATTGCCAAAACCTGTGTGTTGTGATGATTGTGGTGAAGATGTTACATCAATGTTGTGTGTATCATTGGGGTCCTTGGCTTCATCCTCATCTTCAGTAACGGCATCAATGTCCCCTCCGTTGGACATAGAGGACAACGAACGCTCGTCATAATCGTTGAGGTTATGAACAAGATTGGCGGCGTCATTATTGGAAAAATACGTGGATGAAGCCGTCATTTGATTAGCCATTGTTGATGCCACTAATGATGCAGCAGCCGCTGCTGTTGTTGTTGCCGCTGCAGTTGATGTTGTTGAGGATAATGACGATGACTTGGCAAACTTTTGATCATGCTGCGCTTGGGCATGTGCAGCTAAGGCAGCCAAATGCTGTTGATGACTATGATAGACACCAGAATTCATAATTGCCGATGTCGCTGATGGTGGTTGGATTTGTGATTGAGTCGTCATGTTAGCATGTGGACTCATGTCATTGTTGTGGTGCAATTGGTTTAAATTGTTAGCTTCGACCATTTGATGCATTGAATTCAAATAATCACTACTACTCATGGACGGACTAATACGACTGTCGTTAATATCGGTGGTATCTTGAAGATTGCTATATGATAGTACGTGGTTAGTGGCAGCATGAAAATTATGTTGTTGTTGCTGCTGTTGAAAATTCATTAACGTATTATGATAGCCAAGATGACTGTGTTGACCATGTTGCGGATGAGTAGAAGGTGGAGGTAAATTCATAGATGACATATTGCTTTGGTGCATTTGACCGTTAGGTGAAGGCAGGGAATATGTAGAATTATTACGTTGCTGTTGCATTAACGTGACCATATGATTGTCCATGTTGCGTAGTTGTGCCAAAGTTTTGTTACAACGCAAATCGGTGGCATCATTACAATCACCTGTTGTTATTTCAGAATAAAACATATTGTTGTATATTAGTTTTCTTAAATTCTGTTGCAAAAAGAATATGAAAATCTTAGGTTTTGAATTTGATTATAGATGTATACATACATACATATTTATACATATATGTAAATATATATATACATTATAATTCAATCAATTTAAGCGATTGTCTGTCTAATTTGAATCAATGTATTTGCATGTAATAATGAAGTATAAAACACCTAATAATTAAATACAATTTAATTAACCACGAAATATTTATAACGTGTAGTAATCATAGTATTATTTTTAAATTAAAACATAATCGTATGTTGAGCATTAAATGCTAAACAACCTGGTGTTAACATTTACCCTACAACACGCGAGTCAGATTTGATTAATATAAAATAAAAGTCAACTGCAAAGTAAAACATTTCATCCAAGTTGACTTTAATGAACAGAAAAAAATATTTTTTCTTTTAACAGATAATACTGAGACAACGAGTCGGTATTGTTTGGTCTCCGTTTTTGTGGTCTACAAAACCTAAATGACTTTCAATTAGACGCCGTTTTATATTTACAATGTGGCATAATAAAAATGTTTAAAACGCCTGCTGAATAGACTTTAAACTGAACTCGAAATAACGAATTAACTCATGAGACTATCAAAATAAAATAAAACAAAACAACAACCACAACGACGAAGGAATAAAAAGAAATCATTTAATTTTATTGAGCAATATGCTTTAACTATTTGCCAAAGTTGGAGTAAAGAACGAAAACAATACAAAAGTATCATGTGACATGCAAGAAAGTCATTAGACTCTCTTAAACAGAATATTAGGTACACGCTACAAAAATTTATTCGTAATGAACGAAAAGCTAACTAACCGAAAGTTGAGTTAAATAAAGTGGGTTGTTTGGGTGGTGTTAATGATATCACTATGAAATGACTAAAAACTAAAAAGGATAATTGTACACTTGTTCGACGAATATGTACATTCCAAACGATTTCCCTCCCATCCAATGTCGCCCATCCAAGTATTTATCGAAGGAGTGAAAGCTATTGTTAGTTGTTCGACTAAAAGTACCCAAAATCCGGCAACAAATTGACTTTTTCCAGTTGTAATCAATTTGTGGTCATATTATAGTCATATGTTTACTGTGTTTGTGTGTCGTTTGACAATTCGAGGTCCTTGTTTATTACATTTGTTTGATTCATATTAGTGCACAATTTCAATTCATTTCATTCCATTTAAACAATGAATGCAATTACATTGTTTAACTTCGAATCCAATTAATAGTTTGAAAAATGTATAATTATGTTGTGTTGAGTAATTGCATTTTGATGATGATGTATGATTGTAATGGGGAATACAAAAACAACTACAATAACATCGTCAAATATGAAAATAACACCAATAGAAACAACTACTATAAGTACAACAATTATTGGAAATTGTATATTTTTTCTATTATACCTCTAGAGATATTTTGGATAATTGTTTTTTTTTTTCAACTAGAATTAATTAAATTTTATTGATTTGATATAATGTATTTAGTTGCGACTAAAATGTGACTTTTTACAAGCCTATTAAATAATTTTATATAATTAATACCGGTGGTTATAGAGAAACATTTCATTCATAGTTAAATTAATTTTCCTATTTATCATTTAATGTTTACGCTCTACGGTATAATTTTACTTCGGAATGGGGTTTCATTGCGGAATGAATGATATTAAAATAAATATAAGGATTTAACAGCAATATTAATGTTTAAGCAAAAAAAATATTAGAAATATCATATCAGAAGATAAATCGACATGAATTCGATTAAGTGACACGAAAAACTGATCTTTGCATTTAAGAATGTTGCATAGCAATAGGAATATAAATACTTGATATTTTTATCAGTTTTCGAAAAGGGAGCGTTCAATATGTAGTTACTTTCGTTATCACAATAATTGGGTGTCCCCTTAGGTTAATTTGTTGTGTGCTATTCTATAAGTCTGAAGGTCGTATGTTCAAAACACACAAGTTTATTCTAGATATGGGCAATTCCATACGATTGTATGTGACATTTGCACGCTTTCAGAGTTGTAAAGTTAAGAGTACTTGGACAACAATTTTGTATTTGCAAAAGGAACCTTGTTTTCCAAAATATGAATTATAATATAGAGATATCATACGTGGCAAAAAACGAAAGTGTTTTAAAGTACATGTAAATTTTTACTAAATTCTGCGAATTCTGTAGGTGTATCTTTTTTGTTTTAATTTCTTACACTATAGAACATATTTTTCATTAGTAATCTATTATTTTTTTAATAAAAAAATATAATTTTATAATAAACATTTTTAAGTATCGTATGTGGCAGATTTTTCTCCTGATTTTTATTGGGTTATAAAATATATATTTTGGAAATACACACACTCCAACAAATTAAAAGGAGTAGGAAAGTGCAGTCGGACATGGCCGACCTATATACATGTTTAAGCAATTTTTAGATAAAAATAAAAAACTGGAGTTATATGGAGGCTAGGGTCAAATATGGACCGATCCTCATAAAATTCTAGAGCGTGATTTTAATTTAATATAAACTTATTTGTGCCATATTTTATTATAATACTAGCGATTAATGGTGAGTTACGGACGTTTAAGTGTTTTCCTGAAATTAAACTTTGAATGGAACTAGGGTCAAATGAACATCGGCATAAAAGTTTAGGCTTATAAACATTTTAGATCTGCCGATTTTTGAATGGATAGTATTATAATTAACAGAATTATGAGCTAAAAAGTGATATTTTCGGGTCCGTTTGTATGGCGGCGAGGTTTAAAAATAGACCGATTAAAAAAAATACAACAGTCTTCGTCTTTGGTGCTACAAAAGATCATTTACCAAATTTTGTGGTATTATCTTCAAAAATGCAGAAGTTATAAGGGTTTTATTTTTTCAGTCGTGGTTTACCTTTCAATGGAATTGCCCATATGTAAATGGCATAAATTGGGTTAGAATATAATTTGCAACTTGTCTTAAACATTTTTAACTTTATGATCTTTTCTGAAAAGATCTTTAAAAATATACAGAATTTTAAATTTTATAATCATGTTGTTGTTTTTCTTTATGAAATTATTGGTTATATGAGCTATTTTACTGTCCATTAAAGAAGCATGACTATACAACTTTAATCTACTAAAGGTCATTCATATATTGTCCCTTTGTCTGTATTCATAAAATGTTTACGAAATACGCGTATTACCAACTAATAACATTTCAATTAATTGTACCGCCACTTAATTTTCTTTAATAAATTTTTGTTTTTATAAAGAATCATCATCAAGATTACTGTAAAATTGTTTCTTTATAATAATGTAATGTACGAGCAGTATCGGAGACCAGTATCTGGATTACTGTCACTTTTTAAAAAGCCTGAGATGAGAGACGTTTTTTGTAAATGTAGCTAAAGAGAAAGAGCAAAATGTGTTTAGATGTGTCAAATCATCATTTTGACACGATTAATGTCAAATTAAAAGGCGTTTAAAAAAGAATATTTGTTGCAGCGAGCAACATATTTTTCATTGTTATTGTTAATTACAATTTTATTTGAAAAGGAAAAATATACTCAAAAAAAAAAAAAAAAAACAGAAACAATTTTGTTCAAAATATCTAAACATGTCATTTAACAAGAAAATTTACATAACTATACTTTGAATCTGATCTTTATCTAAAGAGCCGAAAAGTAATTCTGCTTTAACCTATTTTCTTTAAACAGATAATTAACTGAATGTTTTAAACTCAAAAGATAAATACATATCGGTGAAAGAAAGGTTTATTTTTTAATTTTTTTTTTTAAACCAATTCCTTAATGCGTTGAGTGCTTGCTGTATCTTATACATTCATTTTTTTTTTGTAATTCATATAACATTAATAAATGTATTACATTATGTATTTCATATTCATACCCTACACTACTTTAATGGGGAGGGTATATTGGGTTTGTGCTGATTTTTGCGACACACAAAAATATTCCTCCTATATCCACCTTAAAGTATACCAATCAACTTATAATCATCTTCTGAATAAAATTTGATTAAAATTGGCCTATTATTATTTCACTTAGCCCCAATACAACAGAGCCCCCCGAAAAGGGCCATTGAGCTCATAATTATGTATCTCGATAAAAAGCGACAGAAATAGATTTTATACAAGACTTGACCTTATCAAATTTCGTAAAGATTGGCCCCATTTGGCCTTAGATTCCATACAAAGACCTCCTCAGAAAATTATCTGAATGTCCAAAATTCACATATAAACACTTATATCGCGATGAAATTCGGCAAAAATAAATATTATATAAATAAATCTATTCATAAAAATGTATATATAAACAATTTTTCAGAAATTTAAGTTATATTGAATATTAATACTTTATTATGAAAAATAAATCACTTTTAATATTCATAGTGTAGGGTATCATATGGTCTTTCTTTCTTCTTTGTTAATTGGTAAATGTTCATTTAGTTTTTATTTTTGGAAAAAACTCATATACAGCTGTTCATCAACCTGTGTGCGTGTGGGCTTTTAACAAATTAGTTGCGCCTATTTTTTAGGTTAAAGCTTCCAGGTGAGCTACTTAATTTGTTTTATCTTTATTTTTTTCCTACTTATACACTTTTTTCATCTTTATTAATAGTTTTTTTTATTTTTGCACTTTTTATTATTTTGTTAATTATGTTATTAAAGCATTTAATTTGCTAAGCCATAACCTGCTGAGTTTAATAATAAATTAAAAAAAAATATATACATATAGGTATGTACATATGTATGTATATGGCATTTAGCAGATATAAAAAACGGCAGTGTGTTGAAAATGAGTTATTGAATTTTAATGCAGAAGCTAATTTCAATAAAAATCATGTTGTGAATTAATTTTTTACTTTTTTTTGCAAAAGTTCTTTGGGTCAACGTTTTATGTGATATTTGCAAATGTGGTATACATATGTATATTATTTGTTCAGCTACCAATAACACTTAATATATTATATTCTCATTGGGATATTAAAAACAAAATTTATTACTCTAATGCAACCATGTTGCAAACGTCCGATGGCGTAGTGTCGCAAGTACTTTTTCCCCATCTAGATTTAATCAATTTGTAACCATTCATTACAAGCAATTATTTTGACATTACACTACCAGGCGAATTACTTTTCTTGATGACAAATGTTTTGCAAACAAACTAAATTGTCGGTATATTTAGTAAACTTGTTAGAATAGAAAAAATACATATACATACATATATATATGTATGTATGTGTGTATATTGGTAATAGTAAAGGATCTAATGTGCTAAATTGCTACAAGTTTAATACGAGTATGGAAGTGAAACTCACAAATGTCACGTAATCATAATCATACAAGGTTCATGTTTAAGATTATAAACTGATAAGGAAAACACAATTTATACATATAATTCTTTCTTGCGACAATTTTCGCTGATTTGTAACTGATTGCCTTTTAAAAAATACATATAAATAATGCATAAAAACAAGGAATATCTTGTGCATTTTTCTTCAATAACAAAATTTCAATTATGAATTTAACAGGTTACAAAACAAAATATGGAAAAAAATACTAAATTGATTGAGTAATAATGAGCTCAGATATTTGGCAACGATTTAAAGAAAATTTAAATGATATTTCGAATAAGAATATATATATGTTTTTTTTTTTTCTTTGAGTCTGTATACATATTGTTTAGCACATCCGTCACACAACCGATTTCAAATTCCCCATGAACTAGTATAAAATATTTAATTTTGTTTAAGCTGATTTAAGATGTTTTATTTTAATAGCACAAACATATTATTATTGTTATTTGTAACAACTGCAGCTTTTTAAAAATTGGAAAAAAATATTTTCAAAGCAACATTAAACTAATAATACAGTTTTAATGATTTTTAAATAAAGATAAGAAATAAAAATATTTTGTTAACGAAACGGATTAAGGATTATCCTTTAATGCATACATACATAAGCATAAATGTATGTACATACAACTAACTATCTATTTAATATCAAAATGCAACATTTATGGGGGATTTGCGGAAAAGTGTTTGTAATGGGCGGTTTTTATGGATTCTTTTTAAAAGGCAATTTAAGTTTATTTTAGCTTTCTTTGTAAGTTTTTTGTGTATTTATGTGCTTGCAAAAAATGTTTATTTAAATGAATTATATTCAAATATTGTCTTGTTGTTCAACAACAGAAAAAGGGAAATAAGCCACCGACATGGTGCCATAGTGAGATGTCACGTCACTCGAATAATGTCGTTTTGTTGGATTTTATTAAAGCAAGAGCAAGTTGAATTGATATTAATTTGATTTTAGCTTGCGATTAGATAAATTTTATTTATTTTTTTAGGGGGTATAATACGCCTACTTTTTTAGTAAATAAAGGTGTTTTCTAAAAGTGGTTTATTACCTTGGCGCGTTAAAATTAATTTGGTTTTATTTTTATAAATAAAAATGTAATTATTACGATTTATGTAAAAAAAACTAATATTATTATTTTCGCGATAAGCTCAAAGTTACGAAATTTTTGAAAACCTTTTTGAAAAAATTGCAGACATTTTTTTTAATAAAATGTACAAAGATTAAGATTTTCAAAAATTGGCTAATAGCAATATATAAAATAAAAAACTTAAACGCAAAATAAATTCCCATACAATTTATGACATGTTCAATTTAAAGTTGAAGGTTCTTTTAAATAAAAGCCTTCACTATATTAGAATAAATTGTTCTATTTTTTAACAATTTCTCTACATTTAACTTCTCAGACATGAATATTACAAACATAATAAACAGTTGATGTAATATAACAAGATTAACATAAGAACTCATACAAAAGAGTGATACAGAGATGAATGAATTTATAAATTTTAAATCAGGTGACGAATTGCCACATATGTGATCGTATAAATTTTTAGAGTGTACAATATTTTGAAATATATTTAATTAATTTAATTTTTTGTTATAATTTAAGAAAAAATACTTCCACTAATTGAATTAGTTATTAAGGAATAACAAAGAGAAATAATTGACGTTAAATAACAACATAAACAATAAACAAATCTTGCAAATTCATTTCATTCATTTACATATATTAAACAGCAACCACTACTACTAATTTTAATGTTTGTAGGAATATATTGAGTGGTTTAGAAGCTGTCAAATATCATTTTAAAATGACAGCTAAAGGTTGTCGGGCTACAAGTCCATTAGTAGTTACCGGCAAGATCTTTACAGAATATATATATTAGGATTAAAAAATCTACAAACACACATGAATGTGCGTCTATTGCTCTTGATTTATTTTCTATCTGCCTGTAGTAATAAACGAGTAAGTTTCTTCCTCAAACATTGTTAAAGTCATGATAAATGCATTTTCTTTTTTTAATTTCTTCGTCTTCATCATCATCTTCATCAATGTCTTTCTGTTTGTATTCTTTTGAGGTTTTCATAACTTGCGTTGTAAATTAAGCCCACTATAGAGCGCTACTAATTGGTTTCAATACACTACACCACACAACATTAAACATAAAAAAAAACTGTTTTAAACGTGGTTTATTGAACGATTCAATTCATTAATACATTTTTATTTGTTGTTGTTTATGTTGTGTTTGATTTATTTGTTTGATTGACAGTTTAATAAGCCTTGTTTGACTTTTGATATTATTAAAAACATTTGTAAGCACTTAATAAGTTTTAAGTGGTTATTAATGCAGATTAATTGAACATTGACCAGAGGCGTAGTGATCGTGAAAGAATAAATTACAATTTAAAAAACTTTTTTTTTTACTTATTTATTAGTTGAGAATGTTTATTGAACTAAATTCTATATTTGCTTAGAAATTTAATTTAAAAATATGTAACAGTGCTTTTTATATATGAATTAACTGTTATATGTATAACATTCAGAACTTTTTCATTTATAACAATACCAATACCGAAATAAACCCAAATACCGACAACCCTAAGATATCGTTACCGACATAAGCAAAATCTAAACAGATTTTGGTGATCATCATCGAAAGATATTGTTTCGTTATTTCTACGAAATATTGATCTAACCCCCATAAAAGTTTTCATTAGATTCTATGAAATGTATGTCCGTCTGTTTGTCTGTTGATAACAAACGATCAGTCTACGATTTATATACCCCATATAAGGACCTCTACAGAAAATGAATATAATGCTCATAACTGGATTAGAAACGCTTGCTTAGTTAAAAATATGACATAAACAAGTTTTAAAGAGATTGGTTTCTAATTTACCCTACGCCACAGAAAATTACTTAAGCGCTTATAATTTGCTTAAAAATTCCAATATAGCAACAAAAGTCGATATTAACAGAATCTAAAATATCTCTAACAAATTTTATTAGGATCAATCCATATTTGTCCATACCCCCGTACAAGGTTTAATTTAACGCTCAAAACTGACTAAAGAAAATACGTATAGAAGTAAACTATAGCAGAATTAGAATTACTTGTGTTTATTAAAAAGTAAAAACTACTAATTGAAATTTTTTTTAAATAATATTTAATAACATTTACTTACCGTCATTCATTTGGTGGCGATTTTTTAAACCTAAAATTGCATCAATCGTATGACGAGGTGTGATCGCCTGATTTGTATTGGCATATCTGCGTGAAGTATCCTTAATAGTACCATCTGTATCTGAACAAAATTAGAAAGTTGTAAAATGTAATTTTTCTATATATTTTAAAATTTAATTTAATTAAAAAGTTGTAATAAAATGTAATTTTTCTATATATTTTAAAATTTAATTTATAATAAGAACACATCAATTAAGTTTAAATAAATTAAAAAATAAAAAATATTTTTGTGTAATGTTTAAACACGACAATCCCTTACAAATTAGTATACTATTTAAATTACAATTACATTTTCCATATCCTTTTGCCTCTTTCAGCTTTCGTAATTAACATAATTTTACAAAAAAATTTAGAACGAAAGTAACATTTATTTTGAATCGTTCAGTTTTGTTGGCTGTGGAGTTTGTTGCCCATATGAAGTTGACATTTCTTTTCATTTATTATTTGTTTTATAAGTTTGCTTAACTACTCCTGTAACTAAGACTTAACTTGGCTCGAATCGAAGATTAACAACACCAACTCTAATTTTTCCGATACGACTGACCAGAATACAAATTTGAGTTTTTTTTTATTTCTCCACCATAATAAAAATTGAAAACATTAAGTTAACACGAATGAATATGGTCAACATGCACTTTAAAAAACTGTAACTCGGTACAGTTATCTGACGTCACATATTGGCAAATGCGGCTTGAAACGTAAAACTCTCGAAGGCAGAGCAACAAAGGACTACTCGATTACTCTTAAGCGATAATGACAACGACGCACGACGACCTTCCGCCACCCAGAGCTGAATTACGAATGATTCTTTTCATTTAGTTAATATTTTTATTGTATTAAAATTCATAAATTTTAAGTTTTGTAATTTTTGGATTAAATTATGACATCAAATTTATCTATGTCAAGTGTATTTCAATGCTTTCACACAATTTATGAAAAAGTAGAGTTCATAGAAGTCGTCCTTTTTAACATAATAACGTTTCAGTTTTTGTAATTATTGTTAGTTACATGTTATTTTAATTACATTCCATAAACGTACGAATGTCCTTTTATATGAAAATTACTATATAATTAGTTTTAAATTTGAAATGATTTCACTGTAAAAAATGTCGCAAGTAGTTGGGGGTTTCCTTGTTTCTTCATGTTCATGTTTCGTTAATAAACATTGTTGACAACATGTAAAATAATGCACGTGTTGCTGCAATTGTTGCTCCAAAACCAAAGAAAACGTAGCGTGGAATGTCTAATTTTATTTTTTTGTTGCTGTTGATTCAAATGCGTGTTTACTTGCAATTTCTGTTAATTAAATCAGTTTAAATTTTTTGTCATTTAGTCCGACGTTATTGGTCATGCTTCAATATAGAAAGTATGTACGTATGTTTTACATACATATCTATGTCGGTACTTATAGTCATACATATGTATGTGATCATAGGAGTTAATTTGTTTAATGGAAAGTTTTTTGATCTATTTAAAAACACTGTAATGCAAACTATATAAACAATATTCTATAGCACAATGGAGTAAATAATCTGGAGTCATTAAATTATTATGTAAATAGTTTTCATCTCAAGGATTATTGATAATCGTCGTTTTCTATTTAATTTTACTTATAATATTCGTATAGCTATTAGCAGTCAAATTTATAATTTGTGGAAGGAAGTTAATTTATATTCTTTTAAAATATTGTGTATATGCATACACTTAAGCAAATAAAAAAACAAACAATGAAATTAAGTTTTGTTCGAGCTCCTTAACCAGTGTCTAGGTGGGAATCGAACCCACCATCTCCAGTCTACCAGACTAGAACACTAACCACTAAGCTACCGGAACTCTTAATTTTAAAATGGGTATGTGTCCACTTTCAAGCATTTTGAAACATGTAAATGTTTGTGTGTCTATTTCACACAGATTTTTAATAACATTAAATGAAAAACCTTTTAATATCTCATTTAAAAAACAAGTGGTATGTCTCGTACTAATTGCAATATTAAATGTAAAAGTATTTATACAAAATTGGTTTCTTATGAATTACCTTCTGTCGTCATAGGATTTTTTATTCCATTTTGTGAAAAGTTCGTATCCATTTGCTCAAGATTTTTAAACTTTTCCACAATCATTTGCAAATTTTTGGGATCACGTACATTTTCCAATAAATTTCGAAAGTATTCATATTGTTTTGGTGGTATTTTTGCACTGCCGCCGCTACTGACAACTAATTTTTCAAAAATATGTTGAAAAGTTTGCTTTTGAACATCGGATAAACTGGTTATGGATGTTGCCGTTATGGGCGATGGCGGTGTTGTAGGTGGTGAGGATGATATATTGGTAACACTAGATGATGTACCACTTGTGGTTTGGTTTGGTGGTGGTGTGGTTTTAATGTCCATTTTCGTATGGTCTTTTTTGTTGGCAAAATTTATTAAAAATAATATGGATCTTAACTTTTGATATATCGAGAATTAATTATTATTATATTGTAATTATTAGAATTTTATCTCATTTTGATAATTATTTAAAATCACAGAAAAATCACTTTCGATACAAATAAATAATCATTAATTTCTTAAATTTATATTTATTATTTTTTTACATTTACATTCATTGATTAATATTTTAAATATGAAAGCTTGCAAAGCTTTAATCTATTCTCAATTGATGTTTTAAATTTAAAGTTGTCACTTGAAACTACTTTATTATTTTAATATGAAAATTATTCAACCGCTTAATACTTAATTGAATTGATTTTGTGCTGTTTGATATTTATTTAGCATTAGTTAAAACGCGTTAAATCCGTTTAACTCCAAGCGCCAAAACCGCGTAAAGTACTTTCTGTCTTAAAGCAAAGGTAGCAATAAACATGAAAGCCCAAAAATTCTAGCACAGAAGCCAACACGTAACGTACCTCTAATAAAGAAACGCTTGTTATGTTTGCTACCTTCCATACAAAACAGTATTTGCGGCAGGGGAAATGTTGATACACAAATTCAAATTGGAAACTCGTTTTGGTGGATGTTTGAAGAATGAAAGAGAAGAGGTTGGTTGGTCATGTTGTTGTTGCTGGTGTTTTTTACCTCCATACATACACTCATATTCAACAAGGCGGAGCCACATTTATTTCTTATTTAGCTTAAATGTTGTTGGAAATAAAATATCCTTTGTCATCCAAGAGAGCGAGAGAGTTTGTTTCTAAATCCCTGCATTTGAGGCAAATGTGTTGTTTCCAACACAATGATCTGTGTTGGTATTGTTTGTGGTATATTTGAAGTCTTTTGTATTAACGCGTGCTGATAACTGAGCTAAGCAGCTTTTATCCTGCCGAAAGAAAAAAGAATACACAAATAGAAAACAATGTAGTGTGAAAACCTTTTACATTCTCTTTATTTTAGTCTAGTTTATAGTCTATTGTATGAGAGAGAGTGTTAGGCTTTAATTCTACTTGACTTGAAGTACACATACGAGTGAATTCTTGTACCACTGTATATATTTTCGAAATTTACAAACAAATTAAGCTGATTAAAATGGCTTAGCAAATTGTTATTCTATGTTTTTTTTCGGTAGTCAGGTTTAGTGAGATTTATATTTGCCGCAATTTTTAAAAATTATGCCGCAACGTTATAGGAATTGTATATTAATAATTATGTATTATCAAATAAAATGTTAATAATAACTTGAGAGTAAACAGGCTTTTATACCAATAGTAGTTGTATATTTGTCGAATAAGAGTAAGCAGCTACTATTTCCAATTGATTAATTTAACATTAATTTTATAAGGATGCCGATATTAATACATACATATGAGCTTTTTACGCGGAAGAAGGACCTTTAAAGGGATCAACCGTGAAACAAATTCTTTATATTTTGATAAATTATTATTTCTTGATTCGTTTATTTCAGAATTTATATTAATATAGAATTTATATAGGAACTTGGATCGATTCCAATAACAAATTTTAGAATAATATTACTTAATTACGTTTTAAAACTTTTAAAGAAAATTAATATGATAACACAAATGTTTACCAAATTGTTTTTTTAATTGCAAATTTATATATTTATGTCGCATTCCCCAAGTCTGGTATACATTTGAAACCATATACATATCTTAATATTTTTATAATTAGAAACATTGCGCTTGTGAGAGAAAAATGAAAGAGAGCAGACATTTTTTAGAGCTTCCTTTTTACTCATAAAGGAAAAATCCCTTTTAATAACGATATCTACTAAACAACTATAAATTTTTATGTATAAATAAGTACTTTATGAGTGAGTATATAATCACATACACGTACATATGTAAGTAAATATGTGAACTTAAGTGTGAAGTTAACAAAAGGCACTTAATTTTGTTATTATGCAATAAAACGTTTAACAAGAGTTCAGAAAAATTACGTTCTCTCTCACAAGCGTACAATTTGAATGTAAGTAGATACAGTACGGCTTAGATTTCTTCAACCGTTGTTGCAAATTGCGAAATGTTGCAATTTGACCACTAAAATCCTATACAATTTCATATAATTCCTTAACAAAAACAAGCATTTAAATGATGTTTAAGTAATCAAAGACTGTAATGTCAAAAAATTGGCTGTTGCACAAATAGAGCCTGCACTGTACATTAGGTAGGTATTAACTGTCCTATCACTGCCTTCAAAATAAATATGAAACAAATATTAGAAACAGACAAAGGATTGATTTAAATACAAAAAAAAACTTTTAAACGATGGAAATTTTTTATAATTTTGATAAAAAATTTAAAAGTTTAGCTTATTTATTTTGATACATTTTGTTATTTTGATACAAGGCCTTTATAAAAAACTGTGCAGAGTGTATTCTTTGTAAATTTTTGATTGTATGTACATTAGGATATCCCATGATAATATCCTGATGATAATATTTTACGCAAATAATTGATTTTAAATTTTGATGTATTCAAACTGATGACCTAAGTGTAGCTAATGCTGCACTTCTTAGTCTTAGAATTTATTTAAGGTTTAAGTAAAAAATTACAAATAATTTTATATAATATGTAAGACCACTGAGTGGCGATTTTAATGACGTATCACAATTTAAATTCATGTTCAAAAATATTAAAATTTTGCAATTTTCGGAAATACAAAAGGGCGTAATAACACTGTTTAACATTTTACAGGAGATATAAAGAATCAAATAAAAGTTTTGTCAATCAAAAAGTCGATTTTAAATTGTTTGTTACGCTTTTTCGCATTATAGGTGACTTTAAACAATTTAATTATCAAGACAAATATATTGAAATATACTATTTTATTTTCGGCAGAAACATCTACAACTTTTATTATCTGTGCCACTCTAATGTTCATACAATTTATAACTTTTTTTATGCAATACAAACAATTTCATTGATGTTAAATGGATAATTAAAATATTTTACACTGTTTCGATATATTGATGCTTTAATTTTATTTCACTACTGCACCAAATATATAAAAATATTAATTGTCCTTCACTTTCGCCAGAAAAGTATAAATTACCTTGTTATTTCCACTATATAATTTTGTGGACAGTATATATGGCCAATTTCTATGTATTCCGACTTAGAAGAAATTTGCACCAAGGTTAGTACTATATAGCTGTTAAACAAAATAGTTTATTTAAAAAAAATAGGGGAAAATTAAGTGCCAAATATTTACATTATGGGAATATAAAGATTTTAAAGGAAATTGTGTAAGCTTTCTCTTGAGCACAAAAAGAGACCAATTTGAATAAAAATATTAAAAAATTATTGAAACAATGAAGAATAGCTATCTGAATTTCTTTGGAATTTTTTTTGCTAGAACCAATAGGTGAAAAGTTACACTCATTTGAATAAAACTGTGGATGACCAAATTGCGCAACGTTCACATCCTCTAAGTACTTACCGATAATGCTGACCTACTATCCAATATTACTAAAATTGGTGTAAGTGACCACACTTAAAATATATGTACATTGTACAATGAGGCATTTAGACATTTTCGTATATTTAAAATCAATCATAATAATTGTTGAATTTTGCTTCATTTCCGTTATATCGATGCCATTTTGATGCAAATTCTTTGATTCGAACAGAAAAATTGTTTAATGTTATTTTGAGTTACTGACTATATGTAAACATCTAGTTGCATAGAAATCCTTGCCCTGATAATTATCACTAAAACTACAGTGTAAGTTCAAAAATACAATGTTTCAATCTGCATAGCTATAAACTTCGTTTTTTTTTAAATAATATGTACACAGCATTATAGGACGTAGATTCCATAATAAGCCTTCCGGAAATCCTAGGCACAATTCCTTACTCGTTAACCCATTAATGCCGACGGCGATATGCGTATGGTAGAAATTTGGATAAATTTTCTTGTGTATACAAACTGGTTTTAATAAAAAATATATATCTTGCCTGGTTTTGATTTTAAAAAGAGTTGCATATATGTACGTTACAGTAGACATTATACACGAATTTTTGTACCTTAAGTATTGAAAGTAAAAGTATATATACTAATAAAAAATCTTAACAAACTTAATAAGTTTTTTAGCAAAGACTAACTTATTTGATATATCATACAAAATGTTTTTATATGGAATAAAAAATAATTTAAAAGTACAACATTTTAAGTCGTTGAATTTTGTAATTAATGTAATTTCAATTCATGGATTTAAAAAAATTTGCAGCAACAAATTTTTGGCTCCTCATTCTTCGAAAAATATGAGTTTTTGCAGGTTTACAAAATAGGCACCTAATCAAATCAAAATTACAATCCTATAGGCCAAAATTTCTCAAATTCGATTCCTAATCGTTAACACCATGTTAAGTTAAGCTACCTATTAGAAAAAAAGTAAATTTGCATTCTGCTTATTTCGACTCCAAATTCGAATTAATTTGCGTTACGTATATGTTGTTGGCATTAATGGGTTAATTCCTTTATTTTCAATAGGGGTTCGTTTTTGTTTTATTTAGCAACTGTTGCGGTTTGTTGTTTTATTATTTGATTGAAAAATTAAAACGCAATATATGTATGTACATAAAAACATCTTCTTTTTATTAACATACATCCGCTGATGTTTTTGTTTCAGTTTTATTTTTCTTTTTCGCTTTTGCTTTTTTGTTGTGTTTCCTTTTTATATGTAGCCATATTGGTTTTTCCGGTAAATGTATAGAAAGCTTGAATTTATTTGCGAAAATAGTAAAATTTAAGGAAATATTAATATCTTATTTTCTTTCTAGCAAAACAGGATATTATTTAATAAAAACGGATTTGTATTACTTTGCTGGTACAATATTTATTGATCTTATTTAATATTCTAAAGTACATACATATCTTTTAAATAAAACATCAAAAAATATAAATACATATTTATCGTACTTTAAGACATGTCAAAATTTCAATTAGTATTGAAATTTTATAACTATGTAAAATAAAATAATAAACCCAATAGGGTATTCAATCGATTAATTTAGGCAAATTAGCTGATCGAATAATTCAAAATTGGTAAATTTCAAATAAAAAATAAACCAATTGTTTTGGTATAATTCATAGCTTAATCTTTAAACAGAAAAAACAAATAAATTGATAATAAAATTGATATACAGATGTGTGTATATTCAAATTACGATCACAATAATGTTATTACATATTTCTTTTTATAAAGAACTGTATTTGAAGTAATGTTAACTTTTTATTATATAAAACAAAAATTTCATAAAAATTAGTAAGATTAACAACAAACTAAAAAAAACGTTTTAAAAATTATTAAATTTAAATGCATTTTATTTTATAAAGAATTTTCTTTAGTTTTGGTTGAATAAAATATCTTAATATTTTTATTTTTGCAATTATATTCCTGTATAATGAATTCTTAATGTTATTATAATTTACCGTATTTTTGCGTTATTTTCTTGTATGTTTTTCTTGTATGTTTTTCTTGTATGTTTCTAGTATGTTTCTATAATTAAGAATTATCTTAACACTTGTGATTAATGACTTTAATTACTTTTATAGATCATCAAAATCACGAATGATATACATAAAATGGATAATTAGTGAAAATATTAACAAGATATCAATTCTACATTTTTATACCCTACACCACATTAGTGGGGAGTGTATATTGGGATAGTGCTGATATTTATAACCTTAAAGTATATCAATCGGCTTAGAATAGTTTTTTAAGTAGATTCAGCTATATACGTCCGTCCATGTAAACCTTGTAATCAGGAAATAATTTAATGGCATACGAACTTCTATGGTACCGAAGATGAAGCCTATTGAAATCGGTTCACATCGGTTCATTATTTCAAATAACCCCCATGCAACTGAACATGCCGAATAGGGCTTTAAAGTTCTTAATCATGTTTAATATCTACTAGCCTTGATGACCCTCATGAACTTTATAATTATTTTAATACTGGCAAAAAGTCTGTTGGAATTTTTAATGGCGGTTAATTGGTTAACCGACGGTAGATGACACTTTTAAAACATATTATGAAAAACGTTGGACGCCATGTTGTAATCTTAAAAGTTTCTATGTCACATAAGATTACAGCACAACACCAAATTACGCACATATTTTTTAAATGCTTGATATTAATTTCTTGCTGCCATAAATGTAGTTCTAGCAACAAAGGCTACTAAAAATTAAAAATAATTAATCTTTCAAAGACTCATCATTTTTGTTTAAAGCAACAGTTTGTTACTTGTTATTTCTACATGTTTAAACGGATGATAAAACAAACACAAAATACATACATACAAGATATAATTGAAATATAAACTTTGAGGTTAAACTTATAATGAAATTACCTCGAATCCAAATTCAAACGATAAATAAATTTCCCCTTATTTGAAAATGTAAACGTATGTGTATGAATGTGGTGCATGGATGGGGTGGAGTTTAAAAGAGTTGGTTTAAATTTTTTTCGTGATGTTTAATAAGTGATTGTTAATAGTAGAGAGCATTTTAATGGAAAATTGAGAGAGCAAGAGAGCTTCTGCGTAGAAAAAATCATTTTTTTTATATAATTGTCATTGTATGAATATGGTATGTATGTGAAAAAGGTGAGTGTATTTTGTAATGGGGTTTGAGTTTTGTGATGATTACCACACTTTTTCATTAAAGTTAATGCTCTCTTTACAGCTTTATTGGTTTTTAATGAGTATTTGAGTTGATGAAGAATTTAATTTATGATGTCCCACAGACCCAATCCAATCACAACATGGCATCGTACATTCCATTGATGTGGAGTAAACCCAACTAACATACATGCCCTCGCAGTTCAACTTGACTGAATTTAGTACTACACTACTCCACTCTACTGTTAATATCAGATTGCTACAAGCATAAATGCCACATACGACATGTGAGATACATGGTCAGTCACAACAACCACATTAAGGATGTGTTCAGCTTTTATTCAATTTGAATACGAAAAAAAAAAACAAAGAAAATAAAACCAAAAAATGGGAACATCTTTTTTATTTCGTAATGTATACAAGTACACTTTGCCACACACGATTGTAGTACATGTAACACCTCCTCTGAATGGTCGGTCACCATTTCAGTAGTTTGTTTTATTGTTGTTGTTTATGTAGATGTTTCTGTTATATGTTTCATATAGAATATGCAAAATGCTCGCAGAACTAAATAAATTTTACATTCATACATACTAAGTATTAAGTGTGTTACGTACGTATGAATGGGTGTGTAGATTGCCAAATTGCTTGTTAAATGAAAAGATGTGACAGGGTGTGTGAGGAAAACGACAACATTTTTAAGTTAATATAACAAGCAGCCATTTAACCGAATCATCAACAATATCAATATATTTGTGACCATTTTCATGTTATGTTATTCTTTAAAAGCTGCTCCCCTCTTCTCACCTTGATCCAGCCCCTTTCCAACGGTCACCTCAGGGGACTTAATATTTACTTTTTCCTAGTTGCATTTGCTCATTCAATTCGAATACATATAGGTACATATTTGTATATCAATAAAACACAAAGATACATATGAATATATTCATACATACATATGTATATACCTAGCAGTTCGGTTGGACAGTTTCGAACTACCTATTTGACCTACCATTCGGGGTTACTCCTAGCTACCAAGTGTGCTTGTTCTACGAGGAAGTCAATCCGTAGATTACGAAGAGACAGCAACTAGTTTAAGTTTGTTTTTTAAGTGTACAAGGGGGACACGTAAGACGATCGTCGATCTTCACCTCGTTTACAAAGAGTACATCCGTAAAAGACGAAACATGGCCAATCAGGTGGTTAGACGTAATTGAAAATTACTATCTATTTCGGATGCATTGACTCTTTGTCAAACTGCTGGGTACTTACATACTATATACATTTATGCCAATGTCGACGTTGTCGTCGTGCTTTGATGATTTAATTTTCTGGTCTTCTAATTTAATTTTATTATAGAAATACTCAATAACAAGGATGTGTGGTGTGGTGTAGCATACTATGGTTCGGTATGATGAAGTGTGGCATGTATACGACATGTTTGCCATTTCATCGACTTGGTTGTTTCTCTTTAACAAACATTCTCCTGCTCCTTCCTGCCGTAGTCTTTTTGCAGCACTTTTGTACGAATATAAATATGTATGTATGCAAATTCATTAATGGAAAATGGTGGTATTTAATTGAAAAAGGAAATGTGCCAAGGTGTTTTTATAAATAAAATTGACACAAAAAATGCTACAACATGTAGCATTATTGATGTAACAATGTGTTTATGAAGTTTTACAAGTAGTCTGTCTATTTTTACACCATTTTTCGTTAATGACAAATTACGTGACATATACATACATATCCAGCAAAAATATGGTAATGATACTTACCGAACACCTTACTTTTCAATGTCTACTAACATCTGATTTACTTGTAAGGAGTCTAGTAAAGACTTATAAATAACTAAATATTTTAATGCTTACTTTTCGACTTTGAAAGGCATCGTTTTTATTGTTTATCTCTTCAAGAAAATTTCTATCCAACGTCCAGGCAAATACTAAAGTTAATAAATGAACTTATCTACTTACTTTTCTATGGACAAATCTAATGTGTAATATATTTATGGTTTTATAGGTAAAAAAGTCTTCAATATTATTAGTCACTGAATGTAAAATGTAATATCGTCCATATTTCTGCAAAGCAAAATAATAAATGCAATTTCAAACGTTAAATATAACACCAAAAATAAGAATGTATTTTAGATAATATCGACTAGACTAGTGTAATATTAAATTCGTTTTTTTTTTGAGTATTTTAACATATTTATCATATATTATTGACTTTTTCAAATATATCGATATTTTCGGCGTGTGAGTTATTTTTTAATGTATATGAGAAAACTAAAACCGATATTCCCCTCCTATATATGGTAAGTAAAAATTTAGTTTAACTTCCGAAGAGAAACATATTAAATTTATTTTACTAGGTTTGTATTGAAAATGTACGACATGTATGTAAAAATGTATCTATGTATTTTGGAATTATTTTTTTTTTTATTTTTTGTTTTGTTTTGAAACAAAATATCCAATATGGGTTGTCGTTTGAAAGGGATTTCAAAGCCGCGTCCAATGATGTATCAATTATAAATAACCATCTGCTCATAATTGTCATATTCCAAAATATTTAAAATTGTTAAGTTTTTGACTATTAAAAATTAAATATATGCACAATTTTGCAAAGTTGGTTCAAAAAACTAAACTTGGCTTTTAAGAAATATTTATTAATTTTATTTAAGAAATACTGTAAAATTTAAAAAAATTACTAAAAAGGGACTTTTTTGTAGGCGCAACCATTATAAAACATAACAAAGATTATTTGAAGCTTGGTAGAATATTGAATTTAACATTAAAAATCGTATCCTCCATACGATATTTTCTTGAAAACTGTCCAGCTCACGAATAGACAACACTTAACCGCGAATATTTTGGGGGGTTAACTCAAACACCATTTTTTGTGAGTCGGTCTAATGTATATTTGTACATATATTGTTTATTACATTTGTAACTCTGCAACCATTTTTAAAATTGTTTATAATGAGTTAATTAATTTAATGACGAGCGAATTTTTTTTATTTAATTCATGTCATTTAATACATTATTTACTTACATATATACATAAACACATACAAGTCTATCTATCTCTTTTTTTCTCTATGTTTATTATTTTTTCTCATTAGCATATCATACGTATGTAAATGGATGTATATTTATTTGTGTATCTGTGTACATGTAGATAATTATTTTTTAATTAAAAATCATTTTATGTGTATTTATAAGCGTGTGTGTTTTTTTGTTGTTTGAGACTTAATTAAAATGTAAGTAAATAATCATTTTGATTATTAAAAAAACACTTATTTTTCAACCTTTGTGCATGTGTTTTTTGCGTTTTTCATTTGTTGTGAATAATTATTATAATTAGTAAAATTATTAAATAAAACACATAATTATCAATACAAATGATTAAAACATTTATAAAAAAAATAATTCATAAAAACACTCTCTCATTCACATCGACGTTCAACAGCAAAAAACCAAAATCAATTAAAAACTATTAAGAAATTGTAATTTTAAAACAAACACTGTAGCAGTTAAAGTTGCGTTTTCAAACTCAAACACACACTGTTAAATATATATGTATATGCAATTATTTTATTGGTTTGAGTAGTAACTCCTTTATCAAATTCATTATATTTCTCTCAAAGTGTAACTAAATCAAAATTCAGTGCAAAAGACATTTACTTAATTTCATCATTCGCTCATTTTCTCAATTACTCAATTTAATTTTCTATTCATTCTAATCTTACGAATACACTCATACATAGATATGTACATATGTACACATGTTGGTGTATATGTATAAGATCTCATAGCGAGATACATATACATTCTTCTAGGAACAAACTGTTCTGTATCTGACAAAAAATTTCGAAGAGTTGTTCTTAATCCTGAAAATAAAGAAAGTAACACAATAACAGTGGAACAAACTCAATAAAATTCTTAATAAACTAATCCAATATGTTTCTGCAAAAATTTAGAATTTCTTGAATTTTTAATTTTTCTCGAAAGATAATAGTTTTGTAAACTCCGATAGAACGACGGACGAATGTACCAAAGATATGATAACAGATTAATTCACTGCTAGTCCCAGATGGATGTTACATATTTGTTTTCCTCTTTTTTATTTTCTTTCCCACTATGAATTGTTAGTAGCACGTATGAATATAGTGCAGTTGGCGTCAAGTATAACTATAGTAAACTCATTTACAGTCCTTAGAAACTTACAACGTTTTTGCTCATGTAATAGTGGCTTGCAAAATATTCACAAAAGGCAAAACCTTAATGAAATTTTCTTTTGTACATAAAAATGAATGTTGAAGTGTCTGACGAGTATAGATCTTATATTTACATTTTTACACCTCCGCCATGACGCACAGTGTTTTAATTTAATATATAAACATTTGCCAGGGCAATAATATTGAGTTGTAGTTTTCGCAGTTGAATTAAAATTTATATAAATTGTTAAAATCGGGGAAGAGATATGTCCACTTACTATCTCGAATAGTAGTAGGTAAGAAAGTATAGTTAATAGTTATGATTTGAATTAAGGAATGGAAAATTGATTAGTCATAATGAAATTTAAAGGGATTCTAGTTAATTTTTGTGGACGAATTTTTTAGGGGCAGCGTTAAAATTAGACCTGGTTCACACTGGGAAACTTTTGTTAAAAAACTCTTGATGTTGTGTGTGAGAGAAAGAGATGGTTGATATTTCTTTTTCTTTCCCACACATAGAAAAATCAAAAGTTTCCCAAAAAATGTTTCCTAGTGTGAACCAGGTCATAGCATCTGTCAACACAAAAAAAATATATATATTTTAATCATATATAAAACTTATAGATATATATGTAACATGTAAATATTGACATAATTATGATTACCAAAGCCGATTTTATTGATCTTTCGGTTGTATTGAGGCTAGGTGATATAATAAACAATCGAATTGTCTACATACAAATATATATAATCATATTTAACGGGGAATGCATGTTTATATTTAATACCTACAAATACACATGCACATTTTTCTTAACCACACAAAATTCGTTACAAATTAAGTTATAATTAAACAATTTTAAAATTAATTATAAACAAAACCCAACTAAACACCTAAGTGTACATACATCAAACACACTACTATGCCAATATATGTATATACACATATGTGTATGCATTAAAGATGCCCAAAAATATAGATTTTGTTCAGATACTTTACTATTAAAGGAAATTTATGAAAAGTGTTAATTTGGGTAAAAATGGAGCTTTTAATGTTTTATTTATACCTTGTTGGAAAGGCAAAATGTAATTTGAATTGCATTGTTTTTTAAGTTATTAAAAATAGTCCTACTATAAATTGTACACAGACAAATTTTAGACACTAATAGACGAAGTAAGGCTCCTCTGAAAAAATTCTATATTTTTGGACCCCTCTAATGTACATATGCATAAATAAACATAGATAAAACAAAAGAACCATAGAGTGAGAACATAGTTTAAATTAAATTACTAACACTCGCTAAAAATAATGAAAATTCACTTGTTTATAGAATAAAATAAATTTATATGAAAATTCATATAAATTATATATTAATACACCAGTTAAAAATAATAATTAGTTTTTACGAATGTGCCATAGTCTTAAAAAAGTAATTCTTTTTTCATACTTTGCTCCATTAAAAGTGACTTTCTAGAATGAAACCTATTAAAACTAAAATTTGCTTGTAATTTTCTGAACTTTTTATTTAATGCTTACGACAAGAACATGACTCGTACAACTAAATATGACGCCAAATTACGTATGTGTATGCATGAATTTTGTTCAATTACTACAAGACTGACATAACTACGGTCTTTTTTTCAACTAAGTTCAACAAGAGATGGAGGTGCAAAATCCACAACCGCCCCCTGGTTTTAGATCGGCCATATTTCCCTAAAAATTCATATTAATACTTGTACAAAATTTGGTCCACCTTTCGTCCGTCTGTGTTTCAATTGAAAGCATGATGGTTAACATTTGCCATAAATATTTAATATAAGTAATTTTTTTTGTAATTGAAAATGGACACGGACCACGTTTTTCTCATATCCTCCATACAAGTGGCCCCTAGAAAACAGTTTAAATGCTCATAACAAATTGAAGTAGAGCAATGATATGATAATGATAGTCGATTTAGACAAGTTTTATACACTACACGTTTGTTTAATAGAAATTTTGTGAGGATCAGTCCATAATTGATGCTAACCAACAAATAATACCCCTTCTTAAATGAACATTCCTGGCTTAAAGAACGAGTACAGTTACGGAAATTGACATAAAAGTGTTAAATACGAATCGAAATCTATCGCTCTAACTAACTTTATATAAGACCCCTGGTTTACCTGATAATAGTATATAAATCAGTCAGTCACAATCTGTAGAACTCGGTGCATTAAGGGCCTTATTTGGAAAATCAACCTCATATTCATTTTAATATCTACATATATATGCAACTACAACTTATCATATACTAAGTTGATATCACTGTCATACAATTTTAAGTAATAGGAGTCTTGTAGTAAATGCGTTATGTTATTTATATGTAAGTATTTATATTAGACCGGCTTCTGTTACTTTTTGAAAATATATGTTCATCACCGGACTCATTTGAGAGCTGTGCCGACTTTAAGGAAATATATTTTACATACTTTTAAAACCATTTTGTGTGTAAAATATGGTATAATTGAAAAGGTTTTTTCAAAAGAGTCGGTCTATTTTATATCATATTTATATATTTGTGCTAAATGCTGAACAAATTCTCAGGAGTTATTATGCATGTGTAAGTTAGTGTTTATATGTGAGCAAATTCATTGATTGATTAAAATGATTTTTATTTAATTAAAATTCACATTTTTAACAAATTGTCAATAGCAAAACCATCAAAAAACGAAAATTACAGATGAGATTAGCAATTTTGTTTGTGTACCTTTAAAAATAATTTACATGTTTAATGAGTTTTAAGAGGATAATCAAAAACTACAATAACAAGTAATTGAATTAGATGCGTCAGAAATACGTGTGAATACATTGAGAAATCAAATCTTAGAATTTCCCGCCCTCGTTATAACTTTGATTAAAGTATATATACATACATGCAGAAATTGTTTAATTAGAATTTATAATAAATTTAACCTCGCACCGAGTATATGTCATTATTTATGACATGCTGCGTTTTAACCTGAGGCTTTCAACGTCAACACCTTCACAAATATGTTGCATTTTTCAAATTTCTTGAAAAAAATCAAATTAAATTGCGATTTTGTTACTGCTTTAATATTTCCATCCCTATTAATAAAGGAAGTTTAGTTGTTTTGCGTCTGCTAAAGGACCATTACGAATAAAATCAAAATATTGCAATCAAAAACAAACCTATAATTACATAAGTAAAATGTTACATTTCCACCCATACTTTTACAATTACAAACTTAAACAATAGTTGTTTAGTTTTATGTACATACATACATATGTATCTGTGTAATTGTTTGACAGATGTCGGTCATGTTAATGTTGCACGATTTAGCATTGAAAACTGTAACAGCAGGATATGATTCTTTTCTCTCCCATAGAGTTGTGAGTGTCTCTATGACTAAATGTATGCATTTGTATAGTAGATGTATGTCTGAATGAAAATATCGGAGTAAATTATGTCTAATACAGTTTCCGTTTCCGTTTTGAAGTCAAACTATTTATTTGAGTCTTGTGTTAGAATTACACACAGATATTCAAAGCATAAACAACAAGCTTCTCCCGCTGTGATTAACAATATTTTGGTAGCAAAACACTACTATATGTTTTTGTTACTGTTTTTTTATTGTTATTTGGTAATTTAGCATTAAATTAGCTCCTTATTATGTATGTAAGCGGGAATTTCGTTATTGTCCCTATTAAAATTGAATTAAATGTATAAATATTTTTTCCTCAAACAAAAGGTTTACATAAATATATATGTACATAAATGTAATATTTTTTAAATATCCCCTTTCCTTTTTTTAATTATATTTGTAATAATTGCTTTTAACAACTCTTTCAAAAATTATGTTTAATTAATATCCTGTTTCGACGCTGAAAATGCATTTTCTTATTATTTTTTCATGGTTTTGCTCGTTGTTAAGTTGGAGTTTGTTGTAAAACATGATCTTATATTGTGTTAACAATTATTTCTGCGAAATTGGCAAAGTTATTTACTTTTGAATAACTAATTAGTTTTTGTCATCCGGAAAAACTGAAACATTTTTGTATGTCATTTGTGACTACCGCAAAGTCTAGCATCATCTCCATCATCATTCGACACTCGCCATGATTAGCAGCAGGAAATATTTGGAAGGAAATGTAAACCCTTTTCAATTGTCTACTACAGCATCGAAAAAAAAACAAAATTTCATTATAATATAATTTTATTGCCAAAATTTATATTTAAATGGAAATTTGTATTTTGTTTTTGATAAAATTACAACTTAACAAATTTTTAATATCCTTAAACTTTTGTTATTGGCTTCAGTGGAAAACAATTTGAGATTTTTTTATTTAACATCATAAAGAAAATGTAATAATGACAAAAAAAGGATATGAGTTTCCTTTATTGCAAGGTGTATTGAATGAATGTTATTGATTTTTACATTATTTGTTAACAAATCAGATTTACTTTTCTAAATATTATCATTACGCCAAAGGCTCTTGAACAATGGTTTTATCAAAGCTGATGAGAAATAATATTAAACGATGGTTGATTTAAATATAAAAATTTGTGAAAAAATTATCCTTTAAATGATTTAATTTTATTCGAAATTATTTTGTAGATTTTGCAATGAGAAACTTTATGTTGTTCACTAAAGATAAATTGACTTTTTAGGCAATAACTACCCAGTAAAATATTTTCAAATTTTGGTAATGAGTATTGTATGATATATAGTTATTTCATACATTACTTGGTAATGAGTTCTCGTTATAAATAAAATTAATTGATTTTTTTTGAATGGAATTTGTAGTCAATTGTCTATAGTATATGTCTAATAAGGAATTAGTTAGTGGTTCTAACCGTAGTCGATTTTGGAAGTTTTTTCAAGAAATGACGATATTTACATTTGTGTGAAAACCATTCCAGATAGAATGGTAAAACTATTTTTAATTGGGGCATTAAGTAAGAGAATAGAATAGCAAACATGAAAAATAAATGTAAAACCAGTTTTAAATCCGGAAAAGTCGGGTAAGCAGATTTGTAATCAGTTATTTTTTGGTCATCGTCGAACAAAAATAAGTAGTTATTCACCCAAAAAGTAACTACTTACACTTTTCTCCAATATTACTTGCCTACTTACCGGGTATGTAAAGATTTTGACAGATAATCTGAATATTTCAAGATTGTTCATTACTGTACACAGAGGGGGGAAATATATATACACGCCTGGTTCCAAATCGACACCAAATTGTGTTATTACATCCGTTGTCAAGTTAATACCTACGTACACTATGTACTTACATCAATTCTAAATTTTAGACAATAGATGTGTACTGTATAAAATTTATATTGCGACAACAAATTTTTATTTATTTATTTTTCTCTCTGTGTAGATACAACATTATTATTTTTTCTTTTCTTTATCTTCATATTTATATATAGAATGGAAAACATCCTTTTTCGATTCGAGAAAATGGGAAAAAATACACTAATTTGCTAATTTAACTGATATTTGTAGTAAACACAGCTTGATGTTAAAATTTTCACACATAATTTTACACTTTAAAGTACATTTTCTAAATCTGAATAAAAGCCAATAGATCGTTTACAATAAACTCACTCACGAACTCCCGCAGAGCAAACACCCGCTCTTCAGGACGAAAACATGTATTTCAATAACTAATCCGCTTAAGAGGTTTGCATAAAAAAAATTAAGTCGCAATACTAAAACAAATTAATTTATATAAAACAAGACGATAAGAAAATGGAGAATGTGATAAAATAGAGGGATTAAGTGAACAACAAAAAACACAAAATATGAGATGAAGGTAATATAACAATAATGGCAATGATCGTAAGTTTCTGCTGATATTTAGTGATCAAAAGTACATAGAAACATATGCATGTTGTAAATAAATGTGTTAGTAAGTAACAAGATCCTTATCACCGCATGTGTCCTTTGTGTATCGCAGAGGTTTTCAATATATTTAGTTACTTTTGTTTGTGGTTTTCTCTAAACAGCATTATTTCGTTTGTATTTAGGAGTAGAGTGATCATTAGCGGCTTAAAGGCGTTACTTTGTTTCTTTTCTTTGGTTCTTTTGAGAACAGCATTGTATACAGCAGCATTGAGGTTTTTAAAATAAAATAAAGACAATGATTTCCCTACATAGAAACAAACATATCACTCTAGAGTAATTGGCGGGATAACTCTACAAATAAAACGCCCAGTTATTTTTTAAAACTAATATCAATGTACAAGTATGCTAAGACGAAATGTTTTTTCAGAAGATGTCGTTGTAACATTTATTTTATCAGTAGTAGATTTAATTCCTTTTTAATTTGTTTTTTTTTACATCCCATTCATTTAACAAGGATATTTGTCTGTAGGTTATGAAAAAATTATTAAGATCTCTTTATTATTTTTACGTGTGTAAACGTATTTAAGGTAACGTCCATTACAACAATGTACTGCTTATACATATGTACATTGTAAAAAAACAATCAAAGCGCTAAAATTTTTAACGATTAAGAATTTTGTTAAAAATAAAACTTTTAAAACTACCTTAATTAAACCTTATCTGAACTTTCTACCCGGTCTATACATACGCCTAATTTCATAAGTTTTTCACATACATACATACATACATACATACATACATACATACATACATACATACATACATGAAGTTATACTTATAGCAAAAATGTTTGCTATAAATATAAATACATACATACATGAAGTTATATTTATAACAAAAATTATTTAATATTTTTGTAACATTTGTCAGAAGGCAACACCCATATTGAATCAAAATCATTTTATAATTATAATTATATATAGAAAAAAGTTTATCAAGAAATAACAATCGATGTCAGTTATAACACCCTCATTTTTACTTCAGTGTTAAGGGCGGGAGAGTTTATTCGCTTATGCTAATTTCAATGTCCTGAGGTCAGGTTAAGTTGTTATCACATCATAAATCGGCACCTGAAATGCAAAAAGGCGTAACAACCAGACAAATTAATATCGCCTTTTGGATTGAAAATGGTCCACTGCAAAATAATTGTTAAAAACTTCGATTTTATTGACTAGAAATTTAAAAAGGCATAACAACAAGATAGCAATTTTCACAAGTCAGAAAGTCCTAAAAAGCAACATAATAAGACAATGTTATAAGATCAAGGTTGTACACCTTGGAATCAATTGATTTCATACACAAAATTTTTATTTTTTCTATTTTTGTTGTTGTTCAATACGTATTTGATTACACAACCCTTTTAAAATGTATGATTAATCGAATAGCCAGAAAATAATAGTTACAAAAAATCAAAAATAGCAGTTTTAAAACGAAAAAGTATCAGAAAGTCTCCTTTTATAAATTTTCAATTAATCAAGGTGATGCGTATGTGCGTAATGATTCATATAACAAAATAGTAGGAAAATGTTTCCTCCAGATTTGTATTAACTTAAAAGAACCAAAAAGTCCCACATTACATATGCTCACTATAAATACAAAATTTCTTGTTTCTAGGTTCAATATTATAAAAAATTCAAAAACTTCCTTTTGAAGAAGGGATTAGGTGAAACCCCATAAAAGTACCTTTTATGGGCTTTCACCTAATCCGGCCTCTACCTGCTACTTTTAATGATTCTAGAAAGAAATTTCAAAAAGTACCTTTTGAAGAACGATGAAAAGTGGCCTCCGGTAGGATAGTGGTTAGTGTTCTAGTCTGGTACACCGCAGCTGGTGGGTTCGATTTCCCCCTGAGATACTGGTTAAGTAGCGCACAATAGACCCGATAACATTAGAGTGCTCCAAAAACGTGAAGTTGCGAATTTTGTCCGTCCCTCCTCTAGAATTGTACTCTTGGTTGTGAAACTATATCATACAAAAAATTATGCTGATGAAATAACGATAACACTTGCCGCGAAGGCTCTGAATTTTCCAAATGCATTTAGAAGGGAAAGCAAGTACGATGCCCTACACCAGGTATGAAAAATATGGACCAAGACCGATAAAGTTTTGTGAATATATATATAATATTTATTTGTGCTGAATTTCATCGCGATATTTGTGTTTATAAGTTAATCTTGGACATTCAGGTAATTTTTCGAAGGGGACTTTGTACGGAAGCTAGGGTCAAATGAGGTCCGATATTTATAAAATGTGCCACTTTTTATCGATATATAGTTATATTAAACTTTATAATAAGCTTAAAAACCCATTCCGAGGGGTTTTGTTGTATGGGGGCTACAAAATAATAATTGACCGATTTTATTCATTTTCAATACGCTTCGTCCTTGGGTCAAAAAAAAGGTGTGTGCCAAATTTCATCCAATTATCTTAAAAATTGCGACCTGTACCTTGCGCACAAGGTTTACATGGACAGCCAGCCAGCTGGCGAGACGGACGGACATAACCAAATCGACTCAGAAAACGATTCTAAGCCGATTGGTAAATTTTAAGGTGGGTATAGGACATATATTTTTGTAAGTTACAAACATCAGCACAAACCCAATATACCCACTACAATGGTGTAGGGTATAAATATCGATTTTTTTCAGTTGTTGCTCAAATTTGCGCAATTTAGTAATAAATTTTTAACTTTGTTGTAAAGGAATCGTAAAGTGCACAGAGTAAGCATTTTGGAAAGATATAAAACACAAAAATTACTTGAAAACTTTAAAAATTATAGCAAATTCCCCAGGCCATTAACGTGCCTCGTAGTATATGAATTCGAAATGTGACAAAAAATACTTTTTTATGGATTATTCTAAAAATAAAACAATTTTGTTACTTAAAATATATTTATATTTACTCGGATATTAGTTTTTGTCTTTATAAGATAACTAGCTATACCCAGTATGTTTTGCTACCCTAAAAGCTATGCAAATTAAAAACACTACGATGAAGATTCTAACTATAATAATTTTCCGATATCAGATATAAATTTTTTTACATATTGGGAATGCCAAGCAAATTATTGCAAGTTTCCTAATTAATTTAGATTTTAATGTAACCTTTTGATTTAATTTTAAGGACTCTATCTGTTATATTTTATCAGATATACTGATTTAATAATTTCCTCATATGGAAGTGCGACGCCCACTATAGCCATTCCGCCCCCTTTTTTACAAAAATATTCTTATGGATGTCAAAATTGTCCATACAAAAATGAAGGACTCTAACTCTTTCAGTTTCTGAGATATGCGACTTTTAATACTTATTTTGAATGTGGGCGTGGCACTTTGCCCACATGAAATTTTAAAATAAAAAGTAGCCTATAGCCTATTCCAGAGGAAGACACTGAGAAAATTTCAGGAAAATCTGTCCAGCCATTTAGCAGTCCAATGTTAATATAATAATAATAATAAAGTGCAAACATACATACATTGATTTTTACATATATAGATACTTCTACTGATAAAACAATGCCTCTATGTTTCGAATTTATAAATTTTACTTGTGAAAAATTTGACACATAGTCGTTTAGTTATAAACATTTTCAATGTTAGCGAATCCACAAACCTTACACTTGCTTTAAAAATGAAAAGAAACATATTGGTTGTTGATTCACTAAAACACTTAATTGACGCCAGGTGGCAGATCATTAATATTTATGACTTATTCAGCAACTATATTACAAAGAAAAAAAATTATATGGTCATAGCACAAGTAGTAGACTTAGTAGAATTTAGGTATCCCCTAATAGGGGTAGAAAAATAAGAGCGGGAAAACATGATGATTTTTTATATAAAACTAGCTATACCCAGTGTGCTTCGCTACCCTTATCGTAATGGAATAAAATAAATATCATTATTGTAAATGTATATATCTGCAATATCAAAAATTCCCCTTTTAGA